>NC_081406.1:31026620-31110568 GCF_030272615.1 Cryptomeria japonica | reverse complement strand
CTAGGATTTCAAGGCAAGGAAGCACTCCAGGAGGACACGGTTCCTACATAGAACCCCACATTCCTTCACGACATGAAATAAATATAGCCCTGGCCAAGACACTCCCGAGTGTACGTTGTACCTCGAGTTGGACACACACTACATTCCCCTTCTCCAATGCCCAATGCCCAACCACCAAACCTTAACTATCCCCTCTCTTGTGCTCCTTTCAATTTATCTTTCTCTTCTATTCTTCTCCTTCTCTAGGTATATCTCCATACCTCCCCCATTCTCTATTAATTTATGGGTTCTAATAATACCCCAAGGGTGGTTACAAAAGTCACACCCTTTCATTATAATAATAATTTTTAATTACTTTGATTTCTATATTGTTTTATTACACATTCTTTCATGGGAAAAAGTCCCATAACAAGAGGTATGGCATGCACATAAAGCCTAGAAAAACTCCTTTGAAACCTTGTCACTAATTTTGAGCTACTATAATTTGGAATTGATTTGAGCATTGTGGGTATAATCCACATCTACAATTTTCTTTGTAGGTATAGTTGAGAAAGCCAAAGTTGGGCAATAGGATCAAACAATTGAGCTTCTGAGGTGATGAATACTTGAAAAACATCCTAATTTTTAGCATCATACGAGAATCAATGGTAGAAGGCCAATTAAAACCCTAAAATATTAAGTAATCTAGCAATAATAATTATGGAAACATTCCTCCACTTGATCAAAATAATATCATGTAAGGGGCACTGGTCAATATTCTTTACATGTTAAACATGAGTAGATGCGGCCTTGTGAGTAAGTAAAGCCATATTAAGGAAGAATTGACCCTTCATAGCTTAAGAAGCCATAATTTTCTATTCACTATAAAATCATATAGAGAAGTGGTGAGACAAGAAAACATCCACTAATGATTTGATGGGTAAGGAATAATAATTAACAAAAGTAAAGAAGGATTGTACCAAAATGATGGTACAATCAAATCATTTTAAAACTCTCTCAACCATGTGTACCAAGGTGATTGACCTACGTGAAAGTCAAAGTTAGGGTTGAAAAGACTCAATTTATCACATGTGTAGAACCAATCATCCCCTTTTCCAGTTGTCAAGCATATAGGAAGAGTTTCACATTTATTATGGGGCAATTCAATCATATCAAAACTTCCTCATGCACAACCAAAGTGGTGGTTGGCATCAAATTAAATATGTAACACCAAAGGGTCAATCTTTTGATAGCATCATCAAAGGAATACACATTAATTACTTCAAATGGAAAAAGGGCCCAATACCACTCTGTTATTTGGGTCACATCCATGATCAACCAAAAGATGATACTATGTAGGTGAGAGGGAGGCAACAACCCTGCCACAACCAACAACCTTCATGGTTTAAATAAAGAGAAAAACTAGAACATCAAATGGCATGACAATAAATTGAAAGAAAAAAATGAGAAACTTTAACCGTATATTCGCCTTAGTCTTTTTTGCATCGTTTTCTCATGAATCTAAACCCAATAAGATGCTTTCATCCTCCCGCAATATCCTTCTACTTCGGGATAGAGAAAATAAAAAAAGTAAAGGTATGGCAAAGGAAAATAATAAATATTTTTAAAAAAATGTCAATCAATGTATTATTGACAATGAAATTGTCATGAAACATACACCTCTTTAAGAAAAAGAATGTCTAAATTTGGAAATAAAATTCACATATCTTGAACAAACTGAGTTTTGTGAGAAAACCCATAAGAATGAAATTTTCAAGCCATTTATAGGCTTCTCAAAAAATTTGGGTGGAAGCACAATATGTGGATGTGAATTAGAGGACTTACATCATGAAAAACCTTAAGATGAATTTCCCTGGTCATTAGGTAGGGGAGCCATTAGAAGACACCGTTAAGCTTTAAACACCATCAATAACAACTATGGAGGAATGGAAAGGTGATTACATTTAAAAGGGACAATAGGAAAGACCCTTTTTCCTAAAAAATTCGAAGGACCTACAAAAATGCAAACAAAAACTAGAAGATTCCTTAAAAAATTGTGATGCAACATGCACAAAAAATCTAAAAAAATAGTAAAACCATAGAGCTTAGTTTTGATGCTTCACCTTGGAAGGTAAATTTTAACAATAAGATGGTCGCCTTTTATGCCCAAAATTTGAACGAGATGTACGAAATAGATTTATGTGCAAGTGCCAAAGCTCTTCAACTTCTACATTTAGAATGCAAAAGGGAAAAGAAAAATTTTACTTTCATATCAAGGACTATAATTATATTGATCTCATAATCTATCAACCTGAACATGAATTATTAAACAATTTTTTTTTTGATCTTGACCGTCTTTCCACTAATAGGCAAGTTGAGTAGAATGAGTAAGCTTAAGTAAAATTTATTCTTTTAAGACTAACCATTGATTAGCAATTTTTGTTCAACAACTTCATTTATATTTCATATTTTTCACTAGGTGTATTATTGGGCTATTCTATAAACATGAAATTTACATATAGGACTAGGCAGCAATAGTGTAGGTGTGTAATATTTTATACAATAGTTATAGTTTCATTTCATGAAACACTTTTAATTGGGTAAAATTTTTAAAGAATAAAGAGTAGAAATGAAACTAAAAAATATATAAGAATTGCTAGAGATCTTAAATTGTCTTTTAATTAGATAAATATTTTAATTTATTCAATTAATTTATTAGCCTTTTTCTCTATTAACCAAATAAATATTTTAATTTATTCAATTAATTCACTAAAACTTTTCTTTCTATTTTGAATAAATATTTAATATTTTTTTAATCTCATCCATCTTTGTCAATTTAAATAGATATTTTATTTATTAAATATATGTGACCTCTTCCTCTATTAATAAATAAATATTTTTATTTATTTAATTCATTTATTATCTTTTTTCTAATTTAAATAAATATTTATTATTTATTTAATGGTCCCTTCCTTCTTTTTCAATTTGAATAAATATTTTATTTATTTAATTTGTATGATATTTTTCTATTGATTAAATAAATATTATTTGTTTGTTTAATTAATTCATTTAGCATTTTGTTCTTATCCATATGTCAACACACATTTCTAAATACCTACTCCTTAATCCTAGCCATTCATTTTAATTTAACCTTTTATTCATATTCATTCTTATCTTTTATCTTTCCACCTCTTAATCTTCTCCCTTAATCTTTACCTACCCTTTTATCCTATTTGTCCCATTCACCTATGTGATAACGGCCCTTCATTTATCCTTTTTGCCTCTTAATCTCAACCATCCATTTCTTAGATGATCTCTATTAAAGGAGTCTCTCCCTCTCATTCCATCATATCAACTCATCAAGCAATTAAGCATTTGGAGTATACTTACATTTTAGCTTTTATCTTTACATCATAGCTCAACATCATCACAACCACATCCATTCCCCATTGAGCTCTTGTGCAAGTATCCCCATTGAGCTCTTGTGCAAGTTTAAACTTATTACAAATACCAGCTCCATCAAGCAAACTTATTACAAATACTAGCTCCTTTCGAGCACCAAACTAGAAACAACAATTGGAAGACCAAGGGTCACAACTTAGAAATCCACTTTAAACAATGAGACAAATACAACCAATGGAAGACCAAGAGTCACAACTTAGAATTCTACACAAAGGTGTCCCGCATGGGAGTTGAACTTGGGTCTCCACATTGAGAAATCAATGCTTTAACCAACTAAGCTCAACCCCTTGGACATCTAGGGTTTGGTAGTTGAAAATAGGGTTTGCAATAATAGGAGTTCAAATTTAACATACATAGTAGTTTTAAAACTCATTTAAAAAATATTGAACATTGGTTTACCATGTGTACTTAATGCCCAAGTTAATCATCCGAGTTTTTTCTTGCCTTGATTTAACACTATTTTCTTGAAATCGATTGTCATGCTTACAATTTTTTTGTTGTGTTGTTCTTAATTTAATATATTGCATGAGTTGAAAATTTAGCCAAATGTCCAATTTTTATATTTTTTATTTAATTTATGAAAAGGAAAATAGAAGAAAATAGATGACTACACTAAAATGTTACATCAACATTATTTACTACTGAATATATTAATTGTTTTTTTATTATTCAATCATTAGCATCAAGTTTGAAGCTATGTATGACTTATTTTATTTTCTTAATTTTATAATATTAGTGAAACCAAATTAATTTAACATATATATTTCTAACTATCTAGAAAATATTATCATTTCAACAATTATATATTATTATTTGACATTGCCAGTAACATGTGGATTTCTAATATAGATTCTATGTTAATCAAACTATTTGTTTCTATTTGATGTGTATTCTGTAAATACAACTTATTGAACCAAAATTACTCAAACATCTCAGAATATTGTTGCCTAATCCTAGAATATTGTTTGGTTTACTCGTGTACATTATTATCGCATTTAGAAATCATTTATGGGGAATTGCTATTATCTCATTTCCAATTCGTTTATGGCCAGTGGCTTATTACCGACGCCATTCTTTCTTTATTCACATATCATGTTTATATGTCATGATAATGTGTTTGTTAACTATACTTATGACATCTACAGAAAATGAATCTTGGAAAATCTTATTGACGATATCAGAAGTCGGTGGCAGTAGACTTGGCTTATCGGCCTTTCTGTTGCAAGTTTCAATTTGATAGTTTAAATAAAAACAGGGCTCTCAGCTGACTGAGAAAGGCCATTTGTTGTAGAGAATTTTGTCATTTTATTCAACCAGCAGATATAGAAAGAGTGGGAAAGCAAATGGAAGGAAAGAGAAAGGAGAAAGCCATCGGCATTGATCTGGGAACAACTTATAGCTGCGTGGGAGTATGGCAGAATGACAGAGTGGAAATCATTGTTAATGACCAAAGGAAATAGAATTACTCCTTCAAATGGTTGCTTTCACACCTGAAGAGAGATTTGTTGGAGACGCTGCCAAGTTTCAAATTTCTTCTAATCCTCTTAACACCGCCTTCGATATGAAAAGACTTATAGGAAGGCGATATACTGATTCCTCTGTCCAGGCCGACATGAAACTGTGGCCTTTCAGAGTTGTTTCACAGAAAAATGACAAGCCAATGATTGAAGTGAATTACAAGGTTCAGAAGAAACTGTTTGCGCCTGAGGAAATCTCATCCATGGTTTTAATGAAAGTGAAAACTACAGCTGAACAGTATCTAGAAAGTGAGGTGAAAAATGCAGTTATTACGGTGCCTGCCTACTTCAGTGACTCCCAAAGGAAGATGACTAAAGACGCTGGCCGGATTGCAGGTCTAAATGTAATGCGGATCATCAATGAGCCGACTGCCGCAGCCATGACTTACGGCTTTGGTAGAGCTGAGGAAGAGAAGAAACATATTCTGGTGTTTGACCTTGGTGGAGGTACTTTTGATGTTTCTATTGTTGTAGTTCAAAAACGCAAATTTGAGGTGAAAGCAGTTGGGGGAGAGGCACATTTGGGAGGTGAAGATTTTGACAATAGGATGCTCGACTACTGTGTCCAACACTTCAACAAGTTGTACAGTCCAAATTTATGTGTGAATGCCAAAGCTCTTCGGCGACTGCGTTCAGAGTGTGAGAGGGCAAAGAGAAATTTGTCCTCAGTGGTAGAGACTGTAATTGATATTGACGGTCTCTACGAAGGATATGATTTTTTCTTGAAGATCAGGAGAGCAAAGTTTGAAGAGCTCAACTTTGATTTATTTGAGAAGTGCATGGAAGTTGTGAAGAGATGCGTGGCAGGTTGCAAGTTAAGAAGTAAGAGCCAAATTGAAGATATTGTATTAGTAGGGGGTTCCTCAAGAATACCAAAGGTGCAGGAAATGGTCAGAGATTTCTTCGTTGGGAAGGAGCTGTGCAGAGCTGTAAATCCGGACGAAGCAGTAGCCTATGGTGCTGCGCTTCAGGCAGCTGTGCTCAACAAGGAGGACGTTCACATTGTCATGGTTGATGTCACGCCTTTGAGTCTTGGAATCTCAGTGTCTAATGGTGTTATGTTGGTAGTTGTTCCGCGAAATACTGCACTTCCCACTCGGAAGGAGACATCCGTAACCACAGCATATGACGATCAGACATCTGTAGCTTTTCTAGTTCACGAAGGTGAAAGACCTCTGGTTGCAGACAACGATCTTCTAGGAAAATTTGTATTGAGAGGGATTCCCGCTGCCCCGGCTAGAGTGCCAAGTATTAAAGTTTGCTTTGAAGTGGACGCAGATGGAATTCTGAACGTTTCAGTCCACGACAGGGGAAGTGGAGCAAGAAATGCGATTACCATTAGTAATGAAGGTGGGAGACTGAGCATTCAAGAGATTGATAAAATGATAGCGGACGCAGAAAAATTCTGCAAGGAAGACGAAGAAGCGAGGGAAAAACATGTTGCCAAAAACGCCCTTGAATGTTACGTGTCAAACATGAAAAAGAGGGCGATGAAAGCAAAGAGTGAAGATTCTATGGACGCTGATGTTGCAGAAGATCTTATATCAACTATCACTGCAGTTGAGGAATGGTTAAAGGACAACGACACTGTGACAGTGGTTGAACTGCAAGATAAATTGAAAGAATTGGAATTGAAATGCCTGTGTTTGTCTTCCCCCAAGCGGTTTAAGTTTATTTAATCAGAGGATTGAAAAAGATTGAACTCAACTAGTCGAATAATAGTACAAACGATAGAACTTTTTTTGTATTTTTTATGTAAGAAAAACCAGGTTCATGATCTCTCTAATCTTCGCCAGTGAATACGATATTTCCTCTTGGTTTTCCTTAGCGCAATTTGATGTTAAAGCAATATCTCTATAGATTATAATAATTATATATTCATTGCAGTTATCTTGTTTCTTATCTTGTGCATAAACTAGTCTGGAATGTGGATGAGTTATGTGCGGTTTCTAATTTCTATTTTTAATAAAACAATATGAATAAGATTTTGCCAAATTTGAAGGCAGTTTTTATGGAGAAAAAAAGAGAATTGAACGAATTCATTCTTATCTTGAATTATTGATGCAAGAAGAAAAGAAAATCTCTCCTGCAACAACTCACAAATTTTCATACAGCAGAGACTCTCTGCTCTTACTTAAAACTTTCATACAAAATTAGATTGCAACATACAGAAAACATATTTATTAACAAAACAGAACAGATTTGTAATCACATTACATAATTTTCTCACAGGCCTCTCCTCCCGGCTCTCACACAACTTTCCTTCTTCGTTTCTCTTTTTAAACACTATGCTCTCTTCACCATTCGAAGTTCACAAATAGCCCAACCTCTGTTATTTCTTCCTATGCACCCCGGTTCATACATGGCTGGCTCTTACCTCTTTGTCTGTCTTAAACCCCACACACTAAGCAACATATCAAATCTAAAGAATATTAGTTAACTCTTTAACATTTTAAAGTATAAAAATCAAACCTTAATGTGTGTTTGAAGTTGTTCGCTCTTTGTCTTCTCTTCATATAGAAGATATTCTTTATTTTTCTCCATACACTCCCATCTACTTTTTCCTTTGCCTAAACTCGGCTCCCACACACTTTGGTGTACCCATACAATTATCTACAATTGTCTTGATTGTATTTTTAAGAAACATATTTGCACATGTTGGAGAGTAAAAATATTGTTAATTGATTTCAGATTTATTTGGGATAAATACAGACATGCAAATGCTATTATAGCATTGTGTTCCCATGAGATTTAAAAAGTACCCCAAACTACATGGGTGACTAACTCTAAACTTATTATTTGTTACTAGAAAAAAAATACGAGAATAAATATTAACTTATTATTTATTAATTTACATTGTAAGAGTTGAACACAACCAATTTGGAGACTTTGATGAAATGTTTTCATCAATTTTCTTCACTCACCCAAAATACTAGATTGACTCCACCAATTTCTAACCTCCTTGCATGATGAGATAACACCTTTCCTTAGAAAGTCAACATCTCCTTCTCCTTTGAGTCTATCAAATTCCCTCGGTAGTGTTGAACGTGAGAGAGCATTCTCTTCTTTAGGAGTACACATATCCTTCGAGTGTTTCAATATCTCTCCTCCAATGCTATAGAAACAACAACTCCTTTATTGTACAAAAAAGACAACTAAATATGAATAAATTCAATGTGCTTAAAAGAAATCCTAGTCTTCCCTTTCTCCTTGAAGAGGCATAGGTGTGGCTCTTCTCATGCAATGAATCAATTTCTAGCGAGAGCCTAGCTTGGGATGATAAATATACTCTTGCCTCAAATTCCTTAAACCTCCAATGTGACTTTGTTACTCTTTAATTATCAGATGTAGCATTCAAACCTTTAAAGATTCTCTTAAGTGTAATATATATTGCATGAGTACATACACTACATGTATCCAAGTAGATAACAGTTGTTGGGCTCAATTAAAAAAACACCTTTTTCAATATGGTTTGATATGAATGCAATATGTCATGATTCTAATTACAAATTCTTCAAAAAAAAAGAAAATCACTCCTCAGAATAAAATATTATCACTATGAATTTTAATTTTGTAACCTTCAATTTTCAAAATGCCTTTATACACCACAATCAACAATCTCTTTCACACCATGTGATATTGTAAATAATATTTTAATTATTGTTTTTGGATTTTGAACTAAACAAGAACAATACACTAAAACATTAAGTCACATAACTCTAGTAAATTGTTTTATACTATGCATCAAGTCAATCATAGATTAGTGTGAACCTTAAAATCTTTGTAAACCATCTCAAAATAATGAAGCATTTTTTGCACTTTGCACTAAGCACAACATGATATACACCTACACTTTCCTATAATTCTCTACTCATACTCTTTGTTCTTTCCAAACTCATTCCCCTTGCAATGCACAACAACAACATCATTTAGAGGAGCATTTAATAATAAGATGTTTCAACTCTATGTCATGAGCATGGGCTACACCTTTAAATTTCCTCACTATCACTTGGGCAATGTCTAGAATTTGAAATTCTTCTCTATGAAGAGTTAAATAAAAAGAGAATAGCATTTTTTATATTTCTATGATGTTTTGACAAATAAGATTGGTGGAAACTTTTTCTTCTATCTTAACTTTTCTAATTTATCCTTTGGTGGCAATGACCTCACCTACTGGTGCAAATCACAATATTTCTATTGATTGATAGCCTCCTTTTAAACATCAACCTCAAGGCTCCATTGATCATCTCTCACATTTGTATTAGATTAGCATTTTAAAAACTTATCTAAATAGAGACTTGAACCTACAAATTCATAATATCCAATTGAAAAATGCCCTTTGCATCCTTTTTCTCTCTAATTTAGACATCATATTGAAGTGCACACAGTGTGCCTTCAATGCATTCCTTCTCACATCATATGTAGATGAATAGCACTAATTAATTGCTCAATGCCATATTGAGAATGGTAGAGCATGAAACTAAAACATAACTATATCATATTTGCTACTAGAAAGTAAAAATATTATTCATTAATTTTAGATTTCTTTGGGGTGATTATATAGAAATATGCAAATACTTATATAGTATTGCATTCTATTATTCCCAAATAAAGAAACTCCCAACTTTAATTTAGTAACTAAAACCTGAGGCCTATATTTATTTAATAAATATAAGCTAAGATCTAATATTCCAATACTATCTTAATGCAACCATTTCTAAAGAGAAACATGATAACATCCGTAAGGTCAAGTATTTTGTCTTGTCATGATAAGAATGACTCTAATTAGTAGAGGGGCTACTTATAATAGGGTAATTTCAAGAGATGTATAATTGGAATGAAAATATACATTTATAATTTAAATCATGAATCTCTTTACAAGTGGGTAAAAAAGTAAAATTGTGTTGCACTTTGGCTCGTCATAATAGTTTTTGTAGACTACCATCATAACCATTCAATTCAAAAGCAATAAGCTTGCCAATGATGGAGTCAAGGGTTACCTTAGTTTTGTCAATAGATTTTAGCTCCTGAATGGCTGCAACTTGGATAATGTAGACTAGTAGCAGGGTTCTCAGTACCTTACTGATCACTGTGGCATCTTCCACTTTATCTCCTGCACTCTTAATTTCATCGACTATCTCTTTTATCCTTTGACCATACTACTGGATATTCATCACCTTCATCCATCTGCATGTCATCAAACGTCCCTCTTAGACTCTCTTCTTTAGCAATCTTAACATGTTCATCACCACTATAAATCTCTTCAAGTTTTTGCCATACCTCATATGTAGTCTCTAGACCATGAACATCTACATACTCTGCATCAGACAAAGAACTAATAATAGCCTCTAATGCTTGATTGTTTTCTTGTAGTTCTTACTTTTGATCATTAGTCATAATCCCAGTAGGTGCAACATATTAGTATTGGCATGTTCCCAATACTGGTGTCCTAGACTCTTGATGTAAATTTTCAATCTGTCAGTCCATATCCTATAGTTCTCTCTATTAAACTTTGGACCTTCCTTCTTCATCATGATCTACAAGATCTTTACCTCAAGTTGTTAGGCTTCGACCTTAGAGGACCTGATATGCTCTGATACCAATTGATGGTATGATGAAATAATAAGAATCCGATCAACTACTGAGAGGGGGGGTGAATCAGTAGATAGAAAAACTGATAATAACTTCACCAATCTCAAAATCAATCTCTCAAAGTAAACTTAGAAATATCAATGCAATATCACTGTCAAGATAAAAACTCTTAAGATAAATCGGTTGACTGTTACAACAAATTAACATTAAACAACTTCAAACTCATAAACATCCAAATGCTTTTACTTATGCAGTAAACTTTTATTTTACAATGTTTTCGGTTATCATGACTTATCAAAGTGGATTAAGTAGTTAAGAAAATCAACCATAAGAACATAACCTCAAAACATTCACCACTTGACACAATATTTTTGACATGGAAACCCAAATGGGAAAAACCACGGTGAGATGAGACTCACAAGATAACTATCTGAACTATTATGAAGTTTGCCCTGTTAGGAGCCAAGTTTGTTAAAGCTTTACAAAAGTCCTATTAAGAACAGATCCTGTTAGGGACCACCTTGTTAAGGGATTGACTATAATGCCTTGTTAGAAGCAATACCCTGTGGGGAGTAACCTCGGTAGAGGATTTAAAAATCAAAGCTAATGGATCACCTTGTTAGAGGATTTGAATAGCACCAAGCTTGTTAGATCTTACCTAGTTAGGGGATTTCAATTCTGTTGTAATTGTTAGAAAACAACAGGAGTTTGTTGATCTATTTGAATAGCACTACACTTGCTTGTTCAGATCCTTTTCATGCTCCTATATACCTTTACTCAAACTGCAAGGTTAGTGCAGGATCATGGGGGGCCAAAAAGTGGTGATGTGAAAAAAATAGCCTTCCCCACTCGCCTAAAAATGCGAAAATCTATGTTGACTTTTTGCTTGGCCTGGATGTTAGTACACCTTTGCATGGTAAACACATAATCAAATCGGATATCCGATAATATCCGATATCCAATATTTATTTGTAATTTTAAATTATAAAATAAATTATATAATATATAATGTAATATAATAATATATTATATATTATATAATACATAATATACAATATAATATTAGATTATAAAATATTATATTATATTATATTATATAATAATATATTATATAATATGTATTATATAATATATTATTATATTATATAATATATTATTATATTATATAATATATATATATAATATTATATATTATATTATTATATTATATAATATATATATAATGTAATAATATATTATATATTATAATATAATAATATATTATATAATACGTATTATATAATATATTATTATATTATATATATTATATAATATAATATATAATATAATATAATATAATTTATTATATATTATATAATATAATGTTATTTAAAATAATTGAAGTATAAAAATCGGATATCCGATATCCGATTTTTGGGGACAATATAATTGGACTATGACAGGCCGTGAGTTATTTTTAACCCACAGGCTGCGCGATTTTTAAGAATCTGATATCTGATTGGATCTGATATCCGGTTTTTCGCCCAAAATTTGCTAAAAAATACATTAAAAGGTAATATTTTTATTGTTTTCAATCATTTTCATTCAATTTTTGTATTTTTTTAATGTTTATTTGTTTTTTCATTGAAAGTATGGTTTTTTTCATGAAAACTAGGTTTTTTAAAATCAAATACAAAATTGTTTAAATTTGTTAACTAAATTCAATTGTTTACATTCAATTAGGTTAAAAATGGGGGAACAATGAAAATATTGATCAACCACAACTGCAACAACCAAACCCTCCTTTGTCAAACCCCCCCAATTCAGGATTTAATTGCACAAAATTTGAACCAATTGAGGGGGATTGCAGATGTATATTGCAGGATCCCTCGCCTAAACCCAATGTTTGATCCCCTCACGTTGATCATAAAGAGTATGGAAACCATGGGGTATGTGCACAAAGATGGTGGTCAGAAAAGTGGACACCACCCAAAAAAATGGAAAAACAAGCAGCGCATAAGCGGTTCTAAAATTTGAATTCACCGCATATGCGCTTAGGTTTGTTGTTCCTGAGACTAGAGAAGGTAGTGCGTACGCGTTGCTTTTAGGAAAATGAGTACGTACGTGCTACGCCTAGGAAAATGAGCGCGTACGCGTTACTTATAAGAAGATGAGCGCATATGCACTAATAATCCCAAGATAACTGTGTACGCGGTACCTATCAAAAAAAAAAAAATTTAAAAACTAGGTCTTATTTTCCCGTGAATAGCGCATTTTTACTTTGTTTTTTCTTCATTTTCTCTCCTAAACTGTGAACGAGGTGCTATATTTCTCCTCCAAAATATGGATCAAGGTTAGTTTTTGTTTATTTTTGTCTTTCTTTCCCGTTTGTTCAATTTGTTCTACATTTTGAATTTAATTTCATTAATTTTGATTAGGTTTTTTCATTTTTTGTTTCAAAAACTAGATTCTTCTAATCCACAACAAGAACAACCAAATGCACCTCCTGAAAACCCACAAGATACACCCCCAATTCCTCCTTTTGACCGCACACCCGAAACACAGGAGCAATTAATTAATTAGTTAGGACAAAATACATCTAAAATCAATAGATTGAATGTTAAATTGAAAACATCCAAACTTGAGCATCATCAATCACTCGCCACTAGCCTAGAAACATTAGCTAGTGGTTCCATAGCTGTTTCCACACAAATTACCAAATGGGGAAGCTTTAGGGATAGGTGTCATCAATTCTATGTCGATGGGCTATCATACGCGGGAGTTAAAAACAAAAATATTAGTAAACAACAAATATGTGCCCTTTTTCTTGATCCCAAAACTGGTCAGTCATTACCTCTTAATGCAAAGAGGTTTCCCATACATTGGTGTACCAATGTGCAAATGAAGAATCTTTTTTGGCAGAGGTGGTGGATGGACTTTGATGATCCACCTTGTAATAATTATGAGGTGCCATTATATTTTTTGAGAAAAGTATATTGTGATTTTATGGTCAATGTGCGCCCAAACTATTTTGACATGAGAGAGTTCCATGGTAGAGGAGGTGTCTCTACCCAAGATAGACCTAGAGCCCGTAGGTGATTACCCGCGGAGAGTCGCCATCCCTAGCACCCAAACCCAAGGTGCATCAAGTTGTCCTAGTAGAGCTGGAAGATTTGATGGAGCTACAGACTCTTCAGGCGGCCACAGCATTGACTAGTGCTATCATCCAGCATGGGACATTGTTAGCACACCCTATTGTATTGGATGATGAGCCATTAGTTGCTCCAGGTGGCGACAAAGAGCCCATCCAGCATATGTGTGTCAGTTTCTCGAGGATATGCTTAGGGATAAATGATGCAGCCGATGCGGATGGATCCTCATCTCATCTATGCACAATTTGTGGGAGTAGATGTCGGGGCCACACGACTAACGATTTCACGCTGACAGATGAGTTGATGGACATGGTGTTTGCCCAAGAGCGACAGATACAGGTGTGTTGATTTGAATTCATAGCATTTTATTTATCAGTCACTTTAAATTTGTAATTACATAAATGAATTTTCATTTATACATTGATTTAAATTGAGACAAATAATATGCATTTCAGTATGCAGTAGTGGTACCCCATACTCCTCCCCTAGTTACTATAGTTGCAACTTCGATGCCTGAGGTATAAATTTTGTAACATGTTAAAATAGAATAGTACACTTTGAATTCAAAAAATACAAGATATACTATCTTTAATGCTTGGTCCAATTTTTGGTTTGTAGGTGTTGATAGGAGACCAAATGTCCCAGATTGATGACATCATGCTCTCAGCGATCAATTTTGGACTACAAGGTTATACGGTATCATATTTTGTACAACCCTTTTTATGTATCATTTTGATGGAATATGCAAGTCATTTCATTTTAGATTTTTAAAATTATGTTTAATTTATTATCTGTACTAATATCTCATGTTAATTTTTATTTTTTAGGGTACCCCCTCCGCGTCTAGGGCTCGTCCTAAGAAAAAGAATTCCTCGAAGATGCCAAAATGTGGGAAGAAGGTAATTGAACACATTTTTAGTTGTACAATTGCTTGAAAATGTTGAAATCAATTATTAATTGGGGTTTGTAGATTGATTAGTGTTTTTTGTCTATTTTACATGTACAATGGTCATTGATCTATGTGGATTTGTTGAATACACCTAATTCACCCGTGGATCAAGTGAGGGTGGAGGTATGTATCTCTACTTTATTTTCTTGATTTCATGATTATATGCACGCTTACATGTGAACTTGTGATATATTATAATCTTATAATTTTTTCATACAGGAAATATCCATACCTCTTTAATCAATGGTGAACCCTCCTCCATGCACTGGAGAAGCATCTCAAGATCCGGTACACTTTTGTTTGACATGTAAAATTAATTGTTTTTAACCTACAATACTTATCATTATATAAATTGTATTTAATCTTTGAACATTTTTTGTATAGGTAATAGCGACAATTTCTCCATCGATGGTGAGCCATCCTCAGTCCATTGGAGAAGCATATCAGGCATAGGTAGATCATTGTTCTCTATATTATAGCTTTTAAGGGTTTTTTATATATTTATGTTAGTACATTGTATTAAATTTACATTTAATATACAATAGACCCCTTCGCGGTACGACCGTAATGTGGATCCATTTAAGTATGTCTTCAAGAAAACTCCTAAGAGTGACAAGCAAAGGAGAGCGAAGACAATAGCTCCTAGATCAGTCGATGGGGTAATCTACATTTCCATTGCAAAGGAATTATAGTTAAATGCATAGTTATGTTGTTAATTGTGAACTATTTTCTACAAAAGAATTCTAACTTGGCTTTTGAATTGTGGTTTTGCAGCCATCTACAAAGCTGCGTACTACATCAAAGAGGCTTCATTTTGATGATCCACCACAATTTTAGGATCATATAGTGTTAGTTTTGGTCATAGAATGACCAATACATGTAGATATATTCTATGTTTTTATTGTATATCGATTTGGACATGGCATATGCCACAGTTTTGTAATACTTGTATTGACTTGGTAGACATGCCTTTTTTTAATATATATAAATGTTGATATTTGATCCAATAAATGTGTACTGAGTTCATTATTTTGTATTCGTTGTATTTTGTGGTTTTCCTTTTATAAATTTAATTGATAATTTGCCTATGTAATCAACAATATGAATATAAACAACAAAAATATATGATATAAAACATTGCAATCATGGAATATGATTTGATAAAATTTATAAAATGTTGAATTAACCCTATAAAACTCCTTGTATTCAGTTCATTATTGTGTATTCGTTGTATTTGGTGGCTTCCCTTTTATAAATTTAAATGAATATTTGCATATGTAAACAACAATATGAATATAAACAACAAAAATTGACAATATGAATATAAACAACAATATGTGTTTGGTGCGAGAGCACCCTCATGCTTGTAATGATCATATTTTGTTCGTCGTGTGCACAAACCGACGTCATGAGCACATCTAGGTGGGTAGGTTTATGCTAGGCATGCCCTTGTCATGCATCCCAAAGCATCGAAACATCAAGAGTCATACCATACTAGTGTGATCTCTCAAGTGCCCTGAGTCCAAAAAATTGTCAAAATTTGACGGATTGTTTCTTCAAATCCAAGACACATATGGTCGAGTCGTTTGAACCTATGGGGTCATGTGAGGCTCCTCTACAATGGCCTATCTCGGTTTTGGACGACTTGGAGCCATTTTCAATTGGTAGCATTTTTTTGCTTGTTGTAAAAACCGTCAGTTGCATGCAATGCAAAGTTGCAAGATTGGCTAGAATTGATTCGGTTTGTCATGTACACAAACCAACATCAGGAGCCAATCTAGGTGGGTAGTTTTATGCTAGGAATGCCCCTCTCATGCATCCCAAAGCACTGGAATGTCGAGAGTCATACCATACTGGTGCGATCTCTCAAGTGCCCTTAGTCCAAAAAATTGTCAAAATTTGACGGACTGTTTCTTCAAATCCAGGACACATATGGTCGATCCATTTGAACCCTTGGGGTTGCGTGAGGCTCCTCTAAAATGGCCTATCTTTTTTTTTGATGACTTAGAGCCATTTTCAATTGGTAGCATTTTTTCGCCTGCAGCAAAAACCATCAGTTGCATGCAATGCAAAGTTGCAAGATTGGCTAGAATTGATTTGGTTTTTCATGTGCACAATCCAACATCACAAGCACATCTGGATGGGTAGGTTTATGCTATGCATTCCCCTTTCGTGCATCCCAAAGTGTCAGAACGTCAAGAGTCATACTATATCGAGGCGATCTCAAGTGCCATGAGTCCAAAAAATTGTCAAAATTTGACGGACTATTTCTTCCAATCTAGGACACATATGGTCGATCTGTTTGAACCCGTGGGGTCATGTGAGGATCTTCTACAATGGCCTATCTTTTTTTTTTACGACTCGGAGCCATTTTCAATTGGTAGCATTTTTTCACCTACTGCATATACTATCAGTTGCGTGCAATGCAAAGTTGCAAGATTGGCTAGAATTGATTTAGTTCATCGTTTTCACAAACCAACATCATGAGCGCATCTAGGTTGGCATGTTTACACTATGCATGCTCCTCTTGTGCATCCCAAAGTGTCGAAACATCGAGAGTCATATCGTACCAGGGCGATCTCTCAAGTGCCCTGAGTCCAAAAAATTGTCAAAATTTGACGGACTATTTCTTCAAATCCAGGACATATATGGTCGATCCATTTGAACCTGTGGGGTCACATGAGGCTCCTCTAAAATATCCTATCTTGGTTTTTGACAACACGGAGCCATTTTCAATTGGTAGCATTTTTTAGCTTGCTGCAAAAACTGTCAGTTGCATGCAATGCAAAGTTGCAGGATTGGCTACAATTGATTCGATTTGTCATGTGCACGAACCGACATCACGAGTGTCTAGGTGGGAATTTTTACACTAGGAATGTCCTTGTCATGCATCCCAAATCATCGAAACATCGAGAGTCATACCGTACTAGGGCGATCTCTCAAGTGCCATGAGTCCAAAAAATTGTCAAAATTTGATGGAATGTTTCTTCCAATCCAAGACACATATGGTCAATCCGTTTGAACCCGTGGGGTCATGTGAGGCTCCTCTACAATGGCCTATCTCATTTTTTGATGACTTGGAGCCATTTTCAATTGGTAGCATTTTTTCACCTCCTCCAAAAACCGTCAATTGCATGCAATGCAAAGTTGCAAGATTGGCTAGATTTGATTTGGTTCATCATGTGCACAAACCGACATCACGAGCACGTCCAGGTGGGTAGTTTTATGCTAGGAATTCCCTTCTTGTGCATCCCAAAGTGTCAGAATGTCGAGAGTCATACCGTACTAAAGCGATCTCTCAAGTGCCATGAGTCCAAAAAATTATCAAAATTTGACGGAGTGTTTCTTCAAATCCAAGACACATATGGTCAATCTATCTAAACCTGTGGGGTCGTGTGAGGCTCCTCTACAATTTCCTATCTTGTTTTTTGATGACTTGGAGCCATTTTCAATTGGTAGCATTTTTTCGCCTACTGCAAAAGTCGTCAGTTGCATGCAATGCAAAGTTGCAGGATTGGCTAAAATTGATTCAGTTCGTTGTGTGCACAAACTGACGTCATGAGCGTGTTTGGGTGGGAAATTTTATGCTAGGCATGCCCCCATCGTGCATCCCAAAGCACCAAAATTTTGAGAGTCATACCCTACCGACGCAATGTAGAAGTTGCTTGAAAACTTTTTTGACAACAATGACAATTTTTGCTCGAATTGTATCTAGTCTCAATTTATGACCCGATAATGTCTCAAATAATTCTCCATGATTATACAAGAATCAAGAATGCTCATGATTGACCAGGGACACATCACATATACTCAAAACATAGTCACAAAACATTGACACACAAAATAGTCACAAAACATTGTGACATATTATTCAAAAATTTGCCTCTAAATATGGTCAAATCAGCTCTTGGCTATTTGATTATACAAGAAAATGTCTTACAAATCATCTCATGGGCTTTTATACAAAATTTGGCATTACAATATGTGTGATTCAACTCATTGCCATTTTAATATACAAATCATCTCATGGGCTTTTATACAAATCATCTCATGGGATTTATACAATATGTGCGATTCAACTCATCGCCATTTTAATATAAAAATCAGCTCATGGGCATTTACATATACAAAAAATGAATATAGAATAATTCGTCGATGATTTATACAAAATTCTCAAAATCATTCTACTCTAAACCGTAGAATCAATCAAGTGAGCCTTCAAGATCGGCTCTAACCCATATTGTGTCAAGTATTGCCTCGTGGTCAGATTCACAAACTTTCCATAAAATCTTGTTATGAGGTCTACCACAATACTTCATCAAATGAATATTTGTTGCAACAACAAGGTTAGAGAAATGAAGAATATGCCTATGTGTTTCAAAGTCCTCGAACAACCAAACATCAAAATTCTCGATAGGGTATCTCTGAAGCCATGTTCCTGTCACGACAACAGACCCTATTGGGTACTCAATACCCTCTTCGTCAATGATTATGGTTGTCAATTTTCTTTTAGGCTCAACACAACGACACAAATAGTAATCTGTTCCTTCTTCATTGTTCTCTTTTGCAACAACTGCATACACATGACCTACATTTTATAAAGTGTTAATTAATACCAAAAATAAATTATGATGTACAACAAAATGAACCAAAAAGAATACTTGCAAAAAAATTAACTCAAAAAGTCACCTGAATCCACTAGGTTGGATACATGGTCAAAATCCACTGACGTCTCCATCTGGCTCTATTGTAGTGCTTTGAGAATTTGATATGAATCAATGGGAACCAACAGTCTACAAGACCATTTGCCAACCCACTCTTGTGATTCACATTCTTCCCACAAACAATACATGCATGAAGAGAAAAAGCATACCATTTGTCTCATATAAATTACCAATGAACTTGAATTTGAACTCATAAATGAGTGCATGTCACTCGATCCTGCAACTGTACAACAATCTAGATAGTTTTCAATGTCAGATTCAGTGATCAACAAAAAATATCTATGAACTATTGACGTACCTGGATTATCTTAATATAAAAAGGCTTTGTCATTTCAAAAAATCTCTGAGAAATTCTTATTTGAGGAAACGTTTGAAGGAATCTTTCATAAAATTTAGTTTGAATCATATCCAAATAGTGTTTGGCATGTGGCTCAGAATTTTTAGACCCAATTCGCCTTCTAACAACATCTCTTTGGTTGGGCAAAACTCATGTGTTGTCATGCCAAAAAAATTCAATTAATGTTCTTAGTGCATCAACAAAAACCTTGTCTTTGCGTGGTAGTCTACCTAAGAATTCCCAAAGAGAATTATTGTTAGATTCCTCTATTTTTTCCCACCTCTTTAATGCTTTACTTAATGTTGTTCTACTAACGTTTAATGACTTACTTGTTTTTCTTATCAAACGATCTTTTTTAATTTTCTTGCTCATTATGGTTGATGTAATGACACGTTGAGTAGCACTAGAATATTTTGTATGTGATTTTGAACCAATAGCTTGATATGCATCAAATAGATTTCTCACAATAATTCTTTCACTATTTCTTTCAGATGATCTTAGGCCTAGAATTTTCATTGTCTCTCTAAAACTCAAATTTTTAATCTTTTGAACAATTAATTGACATCTTGCGGTTTGATTTAAGTTTTTAAAATAATTTTGCCATATTCTTTTAACCATTCTCCTACAAGGGTATATGCTTGAAGTTGTGGTACCAAAAAGGTGCCACACTTCAAAAAAAATTAAAAAGTGCATAAGGCGCACGCACTACAGGGCAAAGGTGTGTGCCTTATAAGGCGTATGTGCATTGTAAACAGCAAAAAAACCTTGCTCCGCATTTCTACATTCCAAACCCGTGTTTTGGCATTTTTGGGTGTTATTTTCTTGTGCTCACCCTTTGTAAAAGCTTGAAATAAGGCACTAAGAAGTTGTCCATCTCTCATCAAAATGTCACCACGCCATCGAAGAGCTTGAAGAGGTATGTATTTTTATTTTCTTATTGTCATTTTTTTTATTAATTTGAAGATTAAACTAGGTTTATTGATTTAAATTTATTTTCATTATCAGGAAATGAGATTAGACAAGAAAATGTTGAAAACACTCAATCACCTCCTCATGAAGACCATATAGAAGAAGAAGCACATCAATCAGCTCCTCATGAAGACCATATTGAAGAAGAAGCACATCAAGAACTCCTACAATCCCAAGACACCCCATAGGTACACAAGAAAACCTATTAGGTCAAATAGAAAATAGCCAAAAAGAGCTTGAAGGTTTAATCACAAGGCTAAAAGATCCCACTAGAACAAACTCCCATAGAACAAACCTTGCCAGTTCTTTGCAATCTATTGTATCTCACATACAATCTGTGAGTGGGCAAATAAATTTTTGGTCCCGTAAGAAGGAAGAACAAAAGCAATTTTATGTTGACAAATTATCATATGCGGTAGTGAAGAAAAAGAAAATTAATAAATTTGACTTGTGTGTTCTTTTTACGGACCCCTGAATGAATCAACCTTTACACCCTGGATGTAGGAGATTCCCTATTCATTGGTGTCATCATGAAGGGATTAAGAACAATTTTTGCGATAGGTGGTGGATGGTATTTGATCAGCCCCCATGCAATAATCATGAGGTACCCCAATACTTTTTGAGAAAACTGTACTGTGAGTTTGTCCTTAATGAGATCCCAAACTATTTTGATTTTCTAGATTTCCAAGGTAGAGGTGGGGGTTCCTCGCATGATAGAGAGGGTGCACAGCGTGATCCAAATCTCCCACCAAGACCCTTGGCCAAGCCTATGGTGGAGCATGTTATTATTCCTTCCATGTGAAGGAGAGTATTGAGGTCAAAATTTGAGACTCAATTAGCTCACTCACTTAGACCCTTATACAGTATGCTAGTCCTCTAGTAGAGAGTGATGCGAGTGATGATGTTTATTCTTCTAGGCATCGAGTTCCAACTCATTTTTGTTGATCTTGTGGTTCTCTTTGCACTTATGATCCTAATAGTTCTGAGAATGCACATGCATGAGCGGAGTTTGCTACAGAGAACATTGTCATGACAAAATCCTTGTTGAATGAAACATTTGGCATTGATACTCAGGTGAATTTCATTACAAGTTAATTTTATTCTTTTTATTAAATCTTATATGTAAATTTGAGAATATATCTAGATTAGTAAATTATTATGATAAAAAATCAAGGTCAAAGTGTTCACAATACTAGCAACATTCCTGCAACACCCTTTTTCACTACTTCGTTGACTCCACAGGTATACAACGAGTGAAAAAATATAATTATTATATGTAGATAGTTGAACCTTATGTGAATGATTTTCTAATTACTCATTTTGGATGTCAAATAGTTTGATGCTAGAGCTTCAACATCAACACCTCGTAGTGTATTTCATCGACAATCTTTCACCCAGGTAAACAATTTATCTTTAATGCTATTATTAAATAATATAGATAGTTTTGGCGATTAATCAATATACTTTTTAATTTTCAAATGTTGAATTCAGAGACTCCTCTTGCTGTTCGTGCGTCAATGGAGCGCGGTGTTGCTGCAGCAGTAGCAAGTTCAACTGCTTTAACAGAAGTATGAGACATATTTATAAATTTAGTAAATTTAGCATTACATTTGTTATCTTAATAATATGTTATTGAAAATTTTAACAACTCTTGTATTTAGTTTAATTTATAATGTGATGCTTATAGGAGGGGCTTGTCACTACAGATCATGAACATGCACCTGTTGTGGATGAACATCATGATTATTTGTATGCGGTAAGTGACTATTCTATTATATGTCATTCTAAAATTCAATTTTTGTATATGCTAACATCATTCTTTTCATTGTATCAAGTGGAGTTACAAAAAAGTCTAGAGAGGAGGTCGAGTGGACGTACTCGAAAGACACCTGCATCATATACATCTCCATCCCCTTGACAGGAAAAGATATCTCGTGATCTGTTTCCTTCCCCTAGAGGGAAATGAATATAATAGGGTCCTATGTTGTATGCCTATATGGCAATTTTGAACATATGTTTTGTATTACGAATATGTGACATTCTATCGCCATATGGCTTTTGGCAAGCTCCTATTTGACTGTATTGGATAGCATGTTGTATGCCTATATGGAAAATTCGAACATATGTTTTGTATTATGAATATGTGGCATTCTATGTCCATGTGGCTTTTGGCAAGCCCCTATTTGACTTTATTGGATATCATGTTGTATGCCTTTATAGCAATTTTGAACATATGTTTTGTTTTATGAATATGTGAAATTCTAAGTCCATATGGCTTTTGGCAAGCCTATTTGTTTATATTGGATATATTTGATAGTTTTAACGGTATACAATGTTGCATGGATTTGTAGCTTTTTGGTTAATGCAAATCATTTATCATGGTTATCCATAATTGCAGTACAAATGATTAGATGAATAATTGCACAAAGTTTATTACTACTTAAGCTTTGAACCTAAATATGGGTTTGTAATCCAAGACACAAGCCACCCAGACGTGTATGAGCTGACGGTTTGGTGCCGCAACATGACCCCGTAGGATCAAACGGATCGTTCTTATGATTAATGGGCACAGAGAAATGCGATGCTGAATATTGACAACGTTGAACAATTTGAGCACTTGGGCGATTTGGCTGCTAGGGTGTGGCCCGCAACGATCGATCGAGTTGGAGAGCAAAAAGAAGGCATTCCTAGCATAAACCCGGCCACCCCGATGCATACGAGCTGACGGTTCGGTGCTGCGACTAGCGGATTGAAAGATGGGGCATTGTGCAACTTTTCATTGAACTCATTTGTCACTTTTTGTCGCAACCGAGAAAGAGTCGCCACAAGCAACTGGATCCGAGTCTACCCAAACTGAGAGAGGCTTTTTTAGAGTACCATAACATGAACTCGTAGGATCAAATGGATCATTCTTATCATTAACGGGCACGGAGAAACATGATGCCGAATATTGACAACTTTGAGCAATTTGAGCACTTGGGCGATTTGGCTGCTAGGGTGTGGCCCACAACGATCAAGCGAGTTGGAGAGAAAAAAGAAGGCATTCCTACCGTAAACCCAGCCACCCTGACATGTATGAGCTGATGGTTCGGTGCCGCGATGAGCAGATTAAAAGATGGGGTATTGTGCAACTTTTCATTGAACTCATATGTCGCTTTTTGTCATGACCGAGAAAGAGTTGCCATGAGCAACTGGATCCGAGTCTACCCAAATCGAGAGAGGCATTTTTAGAGTGCCATAACATGACCTCGTAGGATCAGATGGATCGTTCTTATGATTAATGGGCATGGAGAAACGTGATGCCGAATATTGACAACTTTGAGCAATTTGAGCACTTGGGCGACTTGGCTGCTAGGGTGTGGCCCGCAATGATCAGGCAAGTTGGAGAGAAAAAAAAGGCATTCCTAGCGTAAACCCGGCCACCCCGATGCGTATGAGCTGACGATTTAGTTCCGCAACTAGCGGATTGAAAGATGGGGCATTGTGCAACTTTTCATTGAACTCATCTAACACTTTTTGTCGCGACTGAGAAAGAGTCACCATGAGCAACTGGATTCGAGTCTACCCAAACCGAGAGAGGATTTTTTAGAGTGCCATAACACAACCCCATAGGATCAGACGGATAATTCTTATGGTTAACAGGCATGAAGAAACGCGATGCCGAATATTGACAACTTTGAGCAATTTGAGCACTTGGGCGATTTGGCTGCTAGGGTGTGGCCTGCAATGATCGGGCTAGTTGGAGAGAAAAAAGAAGGCATTCCTAATGTAAACCCAGCCACCCCAATGCGTACGAGTTGATGGTTCGGTGCCGCAATGAGCGGATTGAAAGATGGGGCATTGTGCAACTTTTCATTCAACTCATTTGTCAATTTTCGTCGCTACCGAGAAAGAGTCACCACGAGCAACTGGATCCGAGTCTACCCAAACCAAGAGATGCTTTTTTAGAGTGCCATAACATGACCCCATAGGATCAGATGGATTGTTCTTATGATTAATGGGCACAGAGAAATGCGATGCCAAATATTGACAACTTTGAGCAATTTGAGCACTTGGGCAATTTGGCTGCTAGGGTGTGGCCCGCAACAATCAGGCGAATTAGAGAGAAAAAAGAAGGCATTCCTAGCATAAACCTAGCCACCCCGATGTGTACGAGCTGACGGTTTGGTGTCGCAACGATGGATTGAAAGATGGGGCATTGTGCAACTTTTCATTGAACTCATATGTCGCTTTTTGTCGCGACCGAGAAAGAGTCGCCACGAGCAACTAGATCCGAGTATACCCAAACCGAGAGAGGCTTTTTTAGAGTGCCATAACATGACCCTGTAGGATTAGATGGATTGTTCTTATGATTAACAGGCACGAAGAAACGTGATGCCGAATATTGACAACTTTGAGCAAATTGAACACTTGGGCGATTTGGCTACTAGGGTGTGGCCCGCAACGATCGAGTGAGTTGGAGAGCAAAAAGAAGGCATTCCTAGCATAAACATAGCCACTCTGACCGTACAAGCTGACGGTTCAGTACCGTGATGAGTGGATTGAAAGATGGGGCATTGTGCAACTTTTCATTGAACTCATCTGACGCTTTTTGTTGCGACCGAGAAAGAGTCACCATGAGCAACTGGATCCGAGTCTACCCAAACCGAGAGAGGATGTTTTAGAGTGCCATAACATGACCCCATAAAATTAGATGGATCATTCTTATGATTAATGGGCACGGAGAAACACGATGCCGAATATTGACAACTTTGAGCAATTTGAGCACTTGGGCGATTTGGTTGCTAGGGTGTGGCCTGCAATGATCAGGCGAGTTGGAGAGAAAAAAGAAGGCATTCCTAGCGTAAACCTGGCCACCCCAACATGTACGAGTTGATGGTTCGGTGTCGCGATGAGCAGATTGAAAGATGGGGCATTGTACAACTTTTCATTGAACTCATCTGTCGCTTTTTGTCGCGACCGAGAAAGAGTCGCCACGAGCAAATGGATCCGAGTCTACCCAAACTGAGAGAGGATTTTTTAGAGTGCCATAACACAACCCCACAGGATCAGATGGATCATTCTTACATGTCACTAACATCGAGAAAAACCATGCTGAATTTTGATAATTTTTCACACTTTGAGTGATTGACAACAAATGAGCGTTTTTGACATCTTTTACCATATTAACAGGGTATACTTCACAAAATGATCCCATGTGATCTCTAATGGTCCAAAATGACATTATTTACATAAAATCACACAAAACAAGACAAAAACATAATTTTTTATATTACAATGCCTCGAGTAGTCAAAAATACAAGTCATGTACATATATCCAAATAAGATTGATATTACAATTTTTTACGTTTACATTTAATCCAATGAACCATCTGGATCTTCTCTACTCTTTATCATGTCTAGTATGGCCTCATGGTCAGACTCATGAACCTTCCATAGGTTCTTGTTTAGTGGTCTACCCCCATATCTAATCAAATGAACATTTGAAGCCACAACAAGGTTAGAATAATGAAGAATCTTCCTATGTGTCTCGAAGTCCTTGAACAACCACAAGTTAGACTTCTTCACAGGGTACCTTCTAAGCCATGTACCAGTAACAACTACTGATCCTGTGGGGTACACAATATTTTCTCCATCTACCACATGGCGATCCAATTTCTTTTTTGCGTCCACACAATGACACAGGTAATAATTTGTTCCTTCTTCATTGTCTTCATCTGCAATTACTACATAAACATGCCCTGCAATGATAAAGTGAGAAGAATTTAGCAAACAACTAAGGTAAAATATTAAAGTACAAAAAATTGCATGTGGATAATTTACCTAGTTGGACTAAATTTGACACATGGTCAAAGTCAATTGATGCTTCCATCTGTGTGAGTTGTAGTGCACTTGGAGGTCGGTATGTCTCAAGTGGGATTAGAGGTCTCATACACCATTCGTCCACCCACTCCTTTGACTCACAGTCATTATAGGCACCATCTCTACATGAAGAACAATAGCATGCCATCCGCCGCATATGGATAGTCCATGAACCTGCATTAGAGCTTTTGAAAGAGTGTAGCTCACTCGATCCTGTCAATGTACAACAATCTTCTAATTTTGCAATGTTAGTATCATCTACCAACCAAAAAAATCTGTGAACTAAAGACTTACCTTGATTACCTGGACCAATTGTACCATTGCACCATTGAATAATTGATTATGCATCTTTCAAGTTTTCATTCCCTTTGTACTTTAACTCTTCTCATGCTAAATCTCTTTTAATACATGCTCCTGCACCATCATGCTCCCCTTTTCCATGCCCAGCCTCAGAGAAATTCCAGATATGTTGAATAGTAGTCAACTCATGCATCCTACTCACCAATAAAACATCTGAGAGTTATTAAATTGCAATGCACAATTATCTGACCATATGATATGTTGACGGAATGACATGCCTCAGCTAGCCAGATCATCGTAGAATATCTGAAAAACAACCTTGCACAAACTATATAGAGGGTGAGCGATCATCACTGATGTAAAAATGATACTCCCTTAATATCTTCCTATCCTCTTCCATACTATCATGTGCATGAATGAATGCTATATGCACAAATATGGCAACTTGTGTGGAGTTGTAATATTGTGATTGCACCTCATTCTGCGATTGTAGTGTGTAGTTCTCCACAAAGTCAACAATTGAAATGATTGTATGAAGTGGAAATGTGTCCTTGCATAGCTTAAATTGTGATTCCAACCAACGAGCTCGATGGTTATGCCTTGCATACTCATACACTATATTCTCATGAAAGATGCCCATAAAATGATACACTAGAATCTTCTCACTAACCAATTCACACCTTTTTGCTTCTTTTCCATCTTTTAGCATGTAGGCCACTGTCTTATATTTTCCAAATTCTACTAATTCATTACCAATTTCTTGTCCAATATCCATATGTTGACAAATTTGTAAATGTCGCAATCCACCACAATCAACACATGTGCCATCCAAGCAAAACTTATTGTAATATACTTGACCATCTACTCTTTCACATAAGATGCTAGATATGAATTCCCTTGAAGATGTCAGTGGACCATTTATGTTGCATTCCTACAAAACATTATGAGCATGCAAATCTATACATATGTGTTGATAAATATCATAATGGTTAGAAAATTCAATATGTACTCTACAACAACAAGTTCTGCATGTGTGATTTATTTTGATATAAAAAGGCTTTACCATTTCAAAGAACCTTTGACTAATTTTTATTTGAGGATACATACATTGAAACTTGGCAAAAAATTGTGCTTGAGTCATATCCAAAAAATGTTTCAGATGTGGATCACGAATTTTACTACCAATGATAAAATATATCCGCTTCAAAATTCTATTTTTTGAAACTATTCTAATAATATATTCACATCATTGGTTCTCTTCCATGAAAGAAATCCCATGTACCATTCATAAATGTCTCAAATTTCTTCATAATGACAAAATCTTAACTATAAATCATAGCAGGTACCAACCCACACATGCACTAGTTCAAAACTTCATCAACAAGTAATTTAGACTTTTAATTCACTTATTTTTTGTGAGATAAACATATTTTTTTAATATATTTATAAAATTATAATCAACCATAATCAATGTACAAATAATAAATGGAATGAACTAGATTTTTATATATATATTAAATAAAGAGAAAGAAGCATTACGAAAAAAGATCACAGTATTAAATTTATTTCCATTGTTTAACAAAATATTGAAATACCATAGCTCATAGACAAAAATCATTTGCAAAACTATCATTAATAAAATGAAATAGAAGCATTTTTATATACATAAGAGGCCAACTGAAACGAACTGGAATTTGCGAAATTATCATTAATATTTATGTTTTGGAAATTTACAATTTTAACATGTTTGAGACTTGAGTCCCTCAAAAAATTTAAAGCTAACACGAGTGAGCCACTGAGCCTATAAGGTTTAGGTTACGAGGACATGGCCAAAAAAAAAACTACTAGGGGATCGGGGCTAGGGCACAAGTAGTGGATGGTCTACCCTAAGAATATGCCCCTCCCTCCATGTAGAATTCTTTAGACAGCATAAGTTGAGAGAATTTTTCAAGCCAACTATAGTTTGGAAAGCCATCCAAGAGCAACCATTTCCGAAGAAATTCCCTACCAATCCGCGCCCATTTCCTATGATGCGTCAACTGCTCTGCATTTAGGTTCAAAAGAAATGGTTGTCTGGCCACTGGCACTATTCGGTCAAGGAGGAGAAGCTTTCTTAATTCACTCGCCCAAGGGATCCCTACCCCTACTTCTACAAGGATGACAATAGTAACATCGTCTCTAAGGAAGTCTTCCTTAAAAACCTTCCTTATCAACATCAGCATATCCACCTTGTCTCCTCCAAGGTCTAGAAGAGATACCAAGAACAAGGATGTAATGTCCGTGTTAACACAATATCTATTTCTGTTACGCAGAAAGTCTCTACCCAGCACCATCCTCACAGCCTCATTGGTGAACATCCCAACCTCCTTGCAGACTGATTGGAGGGTTAGGTCTTTAAAGGAGCCCAAAAAGGCCCTCTAGTCATTCGTAGAAATGCTTCTCAAGTGGATAGGAGTGTCCATCTTGACAAATCAGATTACCAAATTAAACAACCTGAGCCTATAGACCTCAACCAAAGGCAGAATTTAAATACCGCGAGCTCTAACAATTTATCTACCAAATGGCAAAGGCTAATTGAAGATGAAAGAAGTAGAGATCGTATATAAAAAGCTTAAGCTCTTGATTGTAATAATACCTTCTCTAACCATGTTAATTTCTTTAAAATTTTTTAAATCTTTCATATATCTCTGCAAATCTTTCCCATAAATGCACTACTGTGTGAAATTGGAAACAACTATAAACCAGTACCAAGTTGGCAAGTACCACATTAGAAGTCGTGGGGACAGAGTGGATTGCAGTTAGTGACTAGACATATATTAAATGACCAACATTATTGATCATGACATTTGATATGTATCTATTGAATCCAATTCCATTCTGGACACTTTTTGGTGAACTATGTTCTCTTCAGAAAATTGGGCCAAAATAAAACTACAGCCATTGATCTATGATCATCGAACGGTTTTAAATCATTGATGGATTTTAGGTACGTGTCACCCTTCACGTGTCAAAGAGTCTGCACTTTTTGATACATCGTGCAGGGTCCAGACTCAATGTGATGTGATGTGCCTTGTCTATTAATGGTAATGAATTCATGAAATCGCCAATAAAATATATAATTTTCTATAAATAACAAAATATTAGCCAAACAAATTAAATAATTTTCAAGCAGTGGATAAAAATCTCCAATACATTTAAATAATTTTTTCCTTCAGACTAGAAATTTCCGCCCATACAATTATATATTTGTTCCTTTAAACGAAATATTATTTGCCTCCTACAATAAATATTTTCCCCACAGAACAAGGTATTATTCACCAGAATTTTATGGAATTTTCGTACTCTAGAAAAAAATCGCCAATACAAAATAATTTTTTTTCCTATTTTGAAAAAAAAATTCACCACCAATATGAAAGTTTCCCCCCAAAAATAATGTCTAATTCGCCAGGATTTTACACTTTTGCCCGGGGGGTGGTTTCTTAAAGTTATCCCTGGGTGCCACAACCAACAACCTTCATGGTTTAAATAAAGAGAAAAACTAGAACATCAAATGACATGACAATAAATTGAAAGAAAAAAATGAGAAACTTTAACCTCTTTAAGAAAAAGAATGTCTAAATTTGGAAATAAAATTCACATATCTTGAACAAATTATATTTTATGGAGTTTTGTGAGATAACCCATAAGAATGAAATTTCCAATCCATTTATAGGCTTCTCAAAAAAATTGAGTGGCAACACAATATGTGGAGGTGGATTAGAGGACTTACCTCATGAAACACCTCAGGATGAATTTCCTTGGTCATTAGGTAGGGGAGCCATTGGATGACACCATTAAGCTTTAAACACCATCAACAACAACTATGGAGGAATGGGAAGGTGATTCCATTTAAAAGGGACAATAGGAAAGACCCCTTTTCCTAGCAAATTCAAAGGACCTACAAAAAAATGCAAACAAAAACTAGAAGATTCCTTAAAAAATTGTGATGTGACATGCACAAAAAATCTAAAAAAATAGAAAAACCATAGTAGAGATTAGTTTTGATGCTTCACCTTGGAAGGTAAATTTTAACAATAAGATGGTCGCTTGTTATGCCAAAATTTGAATGAGATGTACAAAATAGATTTATGTGCAAGTGCCAAAGCTCTTCAACATCTACATTTAGAATGCAAAAGAGAAAAGAGAAATTTTACTTTCATAACAAAGACTATAATTATATTGATAGTCTCTATAAAGGACATCTCATATTCTTCATTGTCATTTGTCTTTATTTAACTACTATAATATTTTATTTTTGTTTTATGTCAACAACATTTCTTCCTCTTTAAAATGAGTAATAAAATCATAAAACATACCTAAATTAAATATATATGTAAAGGGGGTAATAAGCCATAGGACATCTAGAGACTTAGTTACACCTAATAAACATAAATATAATGCCCACTCATATTACTGCCACATGCAATTACAAGTGCCATGCATATATTTTTCATGCTCTTCAAAAAGGCAAGGTTCATACAAGTGACATGACAACCAAGGTAATATTTATTTATTTTCCATCCTTAAATTAGTTGTTATATTGAGAAGAAACTAGCCAACTTATACCATAAACCAATACAATCAATTGTGCAAAAATTATGTAGGCGCCAGATTCAATATAAATATGTCATTATATCTACAAATATATGGAGAATTATTACTATCCATTAATAAGTTCAACTCTATAATCTATCAATCTGAACATGAATTATTAAACAATTTTTTTGTTACCTTGGTGGTCTTCCCATTAATAGGCAAATTGAGTAGAATGAGTAAGCTTAAATAAAAATTCTTCTCTTAAGACTAACCATTGGATTAGCAATTTTTGATCAACAACTTCATTTATATTTCTTTTTTTTCACTAGGTGTATTATTGGGCTATTCTATAAACATGGAATCTACATATAGGACTAGGCAACAATATTGTAGATGTGTAATATTTTATACAAAAGTTATAGTTTCATTTCATGAAACACTTTTAATTGGGTAGAAATTTTAAAGAATAAAGAGTAGAGATGAAACTAAAAAAAAATATAAGAATTGCTAGAGATCTAAAATTGCCTTTTAATTAGATAAATATTTTAATTTATTCAATTAATTTATTAGCCTTTTTCTCTATTAATTAAATAAATATTTTAATTTATTCAATTAATTCACTAAAACTTGTCTTTCTATTTAAAATAAATATTTATTATTTATTTAATCTCATCCATCTTTGTCAATTTAAATAAATATTTTATTTATTTAATATATGTGGCCTCTTCCTCTATTAATAAATAAATATTTTTTATTTATTTAATTAATTTATTATCCTCCTTTTTTTAATTTAAATAAATAGTTATTATTTATTTAATGGTCCGTTCCTTCTTTTTCAATTTGAATAAATAATTTATTTATTTAATTTGTATGATATTTTTCTATTGATTAAATAAATATTATTTATTTATTTAATTAATGCATTTAGCATTTTGTTCTTATCCATATGTCAACACATATTTCTAAATACCTACTCCTTAATCCTAGCCATCCATTTTAATTTAACCTTTTAATCCTATTCATTCTTATCTTTTATCTTTCCACCTATTAATCTTCTCCCTTAATCTTTACCTACCCTTTTATCCTATTTGTCACATTCACCTATGTGATCATGGCCCTTCATTTATCCTTTTTGCCTCTTAATCTCAACCATCCATTTCTTAGATGAACTCTATAAAAGGAGTCTCTCCCTCTCATTCTATCATATCAACTCATCGAGCAATCAAGCATTTGGAGTATACTTACATTCTAGCTTTTATCTTTACATCATAGCTCAACATCATCACAACCACATCCATTCCCCATTGAGCTCTTATGCAAGCATAAAAATCTGAGAGCAACATACATGCAGGTATCATTTGGTTTATTTTATGATTTGGCATGTTTGTTGGTTCTTCATTGATGTTTTATTGAATTTCATTGTAGATCTAGGGTTTGGTAGTTGAAAATAGGGTTTGCAATAATAGGAGTTCAAATTTAACATACATAGTAGTTTTAAATTCATTTAAAAAATATTGAACATTGGTTTACCATGTGTACTTAATGCCCAAGTTAATCATCCCAGTTTTTTCTTGCCTTGATTTAACACTATTTTCTTGAATTCGATTATCATGCTTACAATTTTTTTGTTGTGTTGTTCTTAACTTAATATATTGCATGAGTTGAAAATTTAGCCAAATGTCCAATTTTTATCTTTTTTTTAATTTTATGAAAAGGAAAATAGAAGGAAATAGATGACTACACTAAAATGTTACATCAACATTATTTACTACTGAATATATTAATCATTTTTTTATTATTCAATGTTAATCAAACTATTTGTTTCTATTTGATGTGTATTCTGTAAATACAACTTATTGAACCAAAATTACTCAAACATCTCAGAATATTGTTTGGTTTACTCGTGTACATTATTATCACATTTAGAAATCATTTATGGGGAATTGCTTATGGCCAGTGGCTTATTACCGACGCCAGTGGCTTATACTCCCAATTTATTTTCGCCTTAACATGTTTATATGTCATGATAATGTGTTTGTTAACTATACTTATGACATCTACAGAAAATGAATCTTGGAAAATCCTATTGACGATATCAGAAGTCGGTGGCAGTAGACTTGGCTTATCGGCCTTTCTGTTGCAAGTTTCAATTTGATAGTTTAAGTAAAAACAGGGCTCTCAGCTGACTGAGAAAGGCCATTTGTTGTAGAGAATTTTGTCATTTTATTCAACCAGCAGATATAGAAAGAGTGGGAAGGCAAATGGAAGGAAAGAGAAAGGAGAAAGCCATCGGCATTGATCTGGGAACAACTTATAGCTGCGTGGGAGTATGGCAGAATGACAGAGTGGAAATCATTGTTAATGACCAAGGAAATAGAACTACTCCTTCTATGGTTGCTTTCACAGCCGAAGAGAGATTTGTCGGAGACGCTGCCAAGTTTCAAATTTCCTCTAATCCTCTTAACACCGTCTTCGATGTGAAAAGACTCATTGGTAGGCAATTTACTGATTCTTCTGTGCAGGCCGACATGAAACTGTGGCCTTTCACAGTTGTTTCACAGAAAAATGACAAGCCAATGATTGAAGTGAATTACAAGGGTCAGAAGAAACTGTTTGCGCCTGAGGAAATCTCATCCATGGTTTTAATGAAAATGAAAACTACAGCTGAACAGTATCTAGAAAGTGAGGTGAAAAATGCAGTTATTACGGTGCCTGCCTACTTCAGTGACTCCCAAAGGAAGATGACTAAAGACGCTGGCCGGATTGCAGGTCTAAATGTAATGCGGATCATCAATGAGCCGACTGCTGCAGCCATGACTTACGGCTTTGGTAGAGCTGAGGAAGAGAAGAAACATATTCTGGTGTTTGACCTTGGTGGAGGTACTTTTGATGTTTCTATTGTTGTAGTTCAAAAAGGCAAATTTGAGGTGAAAGCAGTTGGGGGAGAGGCACATTTGGGAGGTGAAGATTTTGACAATAGGATGCTCGGCTACTGTGCCCAACACTTCAACAAGTTGTACAAAACAAATTTATGTGTGAATGCCAAAGCTCTTCGGCGACTGCGTTCAGAGTGTGAGAGGGCAAAGAGAAATTTGTCCTCAGTGGTAGAGACTGTAATTGATATCGACGGTCTCTACGAAGGATATGATTTTTTCTTGAAGATCAGGAGAGCAAAGTTTGAAGAGCTCAACTTTGATTTATTTGAGAAGTGCATGGAAGTTGTGAAGAGATGCGTGGCAGATGCCAAGTTTAATAAGAGCCAAATTGAAGATATTATATTAGTAGGGGGTTCCTCAAGAATACCAAAGGTGCAGGAAATGGTCAGAGATTTCTTCGATGGGAAGGAGCTCTGCAGAGCTGTAAATCCGGACGAAGCAGTAGCTTATGGTGCTGCACTTCAGGCAGCTGTGCTCAACAAGGAGGACGTTCACATTGTCATGGAGGATGTCACGCCTTTGAGTCTTGGAATTGCAGTTGATCATGATGTGATGAGGGTAGTTGTTCCGCGAAATACTCCGCTTCCCACTCGGAAAGAGACATCCGTCACTACAGCATATGACGATATGACAGCCTTACGCATTCGAGTTTTCGAAGGTGAAAGACCTTTGGTTATAGACAACAATTTTCTCGGAAAATTTGTATTGAGAGGGATTCCCGCTGCCCCGGCTGGAGTGCCAATTATTAAAGTTTGCTTTGAAGTGGATGCAGATGGAATTCTGAACGTTTCTGTCCACGACAGAATAAGTGGAGCAAGAAATGCGATTACCATTAGTAATGAAGGTGGGAGACTAAGCACTCAAGAGATTGATAAAATGATAGCGGACGCAGAAAAATTTCGCAGGGAGGACGAAGAAGCGAGGAAAAAGCAGGTTGCCAAATACGCCCTTGAATGTTACGTGTCCAACATGAAAAAGAGGGCAATGAAAGAAAAGAGTGAAGGCTCTATGGACGCTGATGTTGCAGAAGATCTTATATCAACTATCACTGCAGTTGAGGAATGGTTAAAGGACGACACTGTGACAGTTGTTGAACTGCAAGACAAATTGAAAGAATTGGAATTGAAATGCCTGTGTTTATCTTCCCCCAAGCGGTTTAAGTTTATTAAATCAGAGAAATGAAAATTATTGAACTCAACTAGTAGGATAATAGTACAAACGATAGAACTCTGTTTGTAATTTTGATATAAGAAAAACCAGGTCCATGATCTCTCTAATCTGCGCCAGTAAATACGATATTTCCTCTTGGTTTTCCTTAACGCAATTTGATGTTAAAGAAATATCTCTATAGATTATAATAATTATATATTTATTGCAGTTATCTTGTTGCTTATCTTGTGCATAAACTAGTCTGGAATGTGGATGAGTTATGTGCGGTTTCTAATTTCTATTTTTAATATAACAATATGAATAAGATTTTGCCAAATTTTAAGGCTAAGTTTTTATGGAGAAAAAAATAGAATTGAACGAATTCATTCTTATCTTGAATTATTGATGCAAGAAGAAAAGAAAATCTCTCCTGCAACAACACAAATTTTCATACAGCAGAGACTCTCTGCTCGCTCTTAAAAATTTCATACAAAATTACAAAATTTTCTCACAGGCCTCTCCTCCCGGCTCTCACACAACTTTCCTTCTTCGTTTCTCCTTTTAAACAGTCTGCTCTCTTCACCATTCGAAGTTCACAAATAGCCCAACCTCTGTTATTCCTATGCACCCCGGTTCATACATGGATGGCTCTTACCTCTTTGTCTGTTAGTCTTAAACCCCACACACTCAGCAACATATCAACTCTAGAGAATATCAGTTAACTCTTTAACATTTTTAAATCTAAAAGTCAAATCTTAATGTATGTTTGAAATTGTTCTCTTTGTCTTCTCTTCGTTATCTATATGAAGGTATTCTTTATTTTTCTCCATGCACTCCCATCTACTTATTCCTTTGCCTAAACTCGGCTCCCACACACTTTGGTGTACCCATACAATTATTTACAATTGTCTTGATTGTATTTATAAGAAACATATTTGCACATGTTGGAGAGTAAAAATATTGTTAATTGATTTCAGAATTATTTGGGATAAATACATAGACATGCAAATGCAATTATAGCATTGTGTTCCCGTGAGATTTCAAAAGTACCCCAAACTACATGGGTGACTAACTCTAAACGTATTATTTGTTAATTTTGAAACTAAAAGCTAGAAAAAAACCTATCTACGAGAACAAATATCAACTTATTATTTATTAATTTATATCGCAAGAGTTGAACACAACCAATTTGGAGACTTTGATAAAATGTCTTCATCAATTTTCTTCACTCACTCAAAATACTAGATTGACTCCACCAATTTCTAACCTCCTTGCATGATGAGATAACACCTTTCCTTAGAAAGTCAGCATCTCCTTCTCCTTTGAGTGTATCAAATTCCCTCTGTAGTGTTGAACGTGAGAGAACATTCTCTTCTTTAGGAGTACACATCTTCTTCGAGTGTTTCAATATCTCTCCTCCAATGCTATAGAAACAATCACTCCTTTATTGTACAAAAAAGACTCAACTAAATATGAATAAATTCAATGTGCTTAAGAGAAATGCTAGTCCTCCCTTTCTCCTTGAAGGGGCATAGGTGTGGTTCTTCTCATGCAATGAATCAATTTCTAGCAAGAACCTATCTTGGGATGATAGATATACTCCCGCCTCAAATTCCTTAAACCTCCAATGTGACTTTGTTACTCTTTAATTATCAGATGTAGCATTCAAACCTCTGAAGATTCTCTTAAGTGTAATATATATTGCATGAGTACATACACTACATGTATCCAAGTAGATAACAGTTGTTGGACTCAATTAAAAACACACCTTTTTCAATATGGTTTGATTTGAATACAATATGTCATGATTCTAATTACAAATTCTTAAAAAAAAGAAAATCACTCCTCATGAGAATAAAATCTTATCACTATGAATTTGTATTCTATATTCTTAAATTTTCAAAATGCCTTAATACACCACAATCAACAATCTCTTTCACACCATGTGATATTGTAAATAATATTTTTGTTTTTGTTTTTAGATTTTGAACTAAACAAGAACAACACACTAAAATATTAAGTCACATAACTCTAGTAAATTGCATCAAGTCAATCATAGATTAGTGTGAACCTTAAAATATTTGCAAACCATCTCAAAATAATGAAGCATTTTTTGCACTTTGCACTTAGCACAACATCCTATACACCTGCACTTTCCTATAATTCTCTACTCATACTCTTTGTTCTTTCCAAACTCATGCCCCTTGCAATGCACAACAACAACAACAATCATTTAGAGGAGCATTTAATAATAAGATGTTTCAACTCTATGTCATGAGCATGGACTACACCTTTAAATTTCCTCACTATCACTTGGGCAATGTCTAGAATTTGAAATTCTTCTCTATGAAGAGTTAAATAAAAAGAGAATAGAATTTTTTATATTTCTATGATGTTTTGACAAATAAGATTGGTGGCAACTTTTTCTTCTATCTTAACTTTGGTTATTTATCCTTTGGTGGCAACAACCTCACCTACTAGTGCAAATCACAATATTTCTATTGATTGATAGCCTCCTTTCAAACAACAACATACAAGCTCCTTTGATCATCTCTTACATTTGTATTAGATTATCATTTTAAAAACTTATCTAAATAGAGACTTGAACCTACAAATTCATATTCTCCAATTGAAAAATGCCCTTTGCTTCCTTTTTCTCTCTAATTTAGACACCGGATTGAAGTGCACACAATGTTCCTTCATTGCATTCCTTCTCACATCATATGTAGAGGGACAGGACTAATTGCTTTCTCAATACCATATTGAGAATGGTAGAGCACGACACTAAAACATAACTACATCATGTTTGCTACTAGAAAGTAAAATTATTATTCATTAATTTTAGATCTCTTTGTGGTGATTATATAGAAATATGCAAATACTTATATAGTATTGCATTCTATTATTCCCAAATAAATCAACTCCCAACTTTAATCTAGTAACTAAAACCTAAGGTCTATATTTATTTAATAAATATAAGCTAAGATCTAATATTATGATAGCATCTTAATGCAACCATTTCTAAAGAGAAACATGATAACATCCATAAGGTCAAGTATTTTCTCTTGTCATGATAATAATGACTCTAGTTAGTAGAGGGGCTACTTATAATAGCGTAATTTCAAGAGATGTAGAATTGGAATGAAAATATACATTTATAGTTCAAATAATGAATCTCTTTACATGTGGGTAAAAAATTAAAATTGTGTTGCACTTTGGCTCATCATAATAGTTTCAGAGAAAATGGGTTTTTCCTAAAACTATTTGAAAACTATGTGACACAAACGGTTTTAGGTAGAACACTTTTGTCCAAATTTACTTTGTTGATCCAAATTTACTTTGTCGATTGCATAAAAGTGACATTTCTAAATTGAATTTTGAAATTATGTAAACTGGTCAAATGTAGAATTATTAATGAAATTTATGTCTGTTAATTCTTAATTTTTTTAAGAAAAAAATTGATATTTTTTTATAAATTCAAAGACAAATTTTTCATTGCTGAAAAATGCTGAAAATCAAGGGTTCCAGTCGACGCCACCAAAAAAAATGAAAATGGGCTATTTTTCGGATTTTTTTTTCCAAATAGAGAACATATATATGCAATGTTAATAAAAAAAAAAATGATGTATATTTTTCTCATTATAATATTTTGAAGTCCAACATAGCTAAATTTGATAGTTTTCGTTCAGCGTCACCTTTTGACTACTAAATTTATCATTATCCAAAAAATAAAATCAACCCTTTTCGAGAAGATTCTCTCATCTAGTGTAAAATATTTTTTTAATTTCATTTAATATTTATTTTTAACATTAATAAGCTACTCAAAATGTTTAATTAATAAAAAATATTTAAAATTATCAAAATAGTAAACAAATTATATGACCGGATTTGTGACTTTGAGCTCTACAAAAGGGTATTTTTAGATTTTTGTAAAACAAAATTCTGCTTCAAGAAAAATTGAGCAAAAGTGAAAAGTTTCAAAAAATACAGAGTTTTTGACCTTTTTTATGCCACATCACATGACACATAGGGCAGTCCGATCGGACTACCCTTAGTTCTAACATTAAAAAAAAATTGAATTTTTTTTGGATGGCACCATTTGAACTAAGGGAGTCTGGCCAAACTTAGTCTGGTCGGACTCATGTCGCCTTTTCAGCACTGAACTGAATTCGATCAGACTACCCTCCGTTGGCCCAAAGTGTGACACAACTCCATGCTTTGGCCCACTGTATACATTCACACACACACACACACACAGATGTGTATATATATAGACACACACACATATATGTGTATATATACATGCATATATATTATATGCATGTATATATTATATGTATGTATATATTATATGTATTACATTTCAAGCAAACTTAACAGCACAAGTGAATTTAAGTAACTCTAACTAAAAAATAATTTTAGTCAAACATATGGTCTATATAGATTCACTAAAGCTAAGTTATATATGGGTCACAACTTTTCCAATTGGAAGTGTCTACTAAATGTATATCTATTACCACTTTGAGTCTAATTACCAAAACAAAATAAAAATTAAAAAAACGCAATGTTTCAACAACTACTCTTATAAATAATACTTTTTTTGAGATGTGAAAATACACTCTTATAGATCTATAGTGAATTTTTCAAAATATATCTTTTAATATTTTATTTAGTTTTTTATACTTTATATTTTATTTTTATTCAAAGTAGGTCATCATTACTAAAATATAAGGTTGGTTATCTTGTCAAGGAAAAATACTAAAATTTATTTAATTTTTTTGAAAAGAATATGATGCAGTAGAGAAAAGAATCTATGTCAAGATGATATAATTATTTTCTAATTTAAATAAATAATTAAGGAAAAAGGTGGCGGCAATTCGAAAGAGTTATATTTCAACACATGCAATTTTCAAATTTATTGAAAAATATATATTTCTAAAAAATAGTAAAAAATATATTCATGCACTAAAGTTTCAAGTTGTCAATATGCACAAAAAAATTGAAGAAAAAAAGGTAAAATTTAATAAATAAAGTGTGGCGGCTTGTGTAACTTCAATTTCAGCATTTTCTCATCAACCAAATTATAGTGCTTACTTAATAAAAAACTACATTCAAATCATTTTTTAAATTTTTGTTAAAATCACAAACATAAAATAGATAAAAGAATATAAATTTTATTAGTTTACATAATTTCAAAATTCAAAACATATGTTTCACTTTCTATTGATTTAATTTAAAAACTTAAATCAACATTGGCCCTTCCTTTATAAAAGTGTGACACAACTTTGTATATGTATATGTGTACATGTACATGTACATGTATATGTATATGTATATGTATACATATACATATACATATACATATACACATATACATATATGTATATACATATATACATATAGATATATATATATATATATATGTGTATGTATGTATGTATGTACAGTATGTATATATGTATGTATGTATGTATACATTATCCCTTACTATATATATATGCATATGTATGTATGTATGTATGTATGTATGTATGCACATACATACATGATATATGTGTATATGTGTATATATATGTACACACACACACACACACAATCACATATATATATATATATATATATATATATATATATATATATATATATATATATATATATATATGGCTTATTCTAGCAGGTTCCTTAATTATGGGTGGAAAGTAAGTGAGGATAGAACAACCATTAGACTACTATGACCCTACACCCCACTAGTAAGTAGACTATAAATCGAGTCTTGTAAAATCCTTTATGAACCAACCATAGGTAGAATTGGTAGGGTTTGTGGATCCCTGATTATAAGCTCTCATTGACCATGCCCTATAGAGATCATACATATATGTATATATATATACATATATAAACACATATATATATAAATATATGTATATTATGTATGTGTATATACATATACATTCATATACATGGAGTATATGCACCAATCTATGACACAACAAGGGGGTTTCAAAATGCCATTTTAAAAAAAAAAAATTTAATAGTCTTATCTTTGACAAGAAAATGAAGGTAGCTGGACTCAAAATTTGAAGATGCAACAAGAACAAGAGTTGTAGTGCTCTGAATCTACTTTCTAAAATACTAAGTTATTTTAAAAATTGTGATTATTAAGGGCTTCAAAAAGGGGGAGCAGACAAAGTGGTGCATAGTGTTTGTTATGCTCCCCTAAAATGTTAACTTTTTTTGGAATTTTAAAAATTACTTTGCTGAGAAATTTATTAACACCATGTAGTTTATGTTGAATTTTTTCAACTAATTTTTTAATGAATATATGATTTTTTTCTATTTTTTGAAGTGGACACATCCTAAAAAGTAGAAATTTAAGAGTGCTCCCCTTAAACTTTTTGAAAACTAATCAAAAAAAAAAATCAATACGTGTAGAGTAGACTCTAGTTTCTAAAAATGTAATTTGTTTCATAATTTGATGAACCATTAAAAAATTATACCCAAAATACCACATGTTGGTTTTTGACAAAAAATAGACACGCTAATAAAATAAATTAAAGATAAAAACCTTAACATAATCAAAACCTAAAAAAAAATATGGTTAGATAACTAAGAGAGAGAGAGATAAATGTCAACGTGGTATTTTTCTAAATTTTCATTGAAACACATCATGCAAACCTAATGGAGACAACAACCAAAGACGTGTGAAATTTTTCTATCCTATCAAAAAAGTGTCTTTGGAATGAAATGGTCATCCAAACCTTTGATTTGGATGCCCGAGGCAAATCCAACCCAAACATTTACTATTTTTCCAATGTAAATAAAATTCATTTTTAATTTGGTGGTAGCCAAATTTGGCTAACTCCAAATGAAAATACATTTTTAAAATGGTTGAGCCAAATTGTCCTCTCTTTCTCTTTGTTCTTCTCTCTCTCCTCTTCTCTCTTCCTCCACTCTCTAGGTCATAACCTCCCCCTCTCTTGTATAGGGTGTATGATATAGGATTTAGGGTACATGGGATTGAGGAGTATCTTTCCATTCCCCCTCTTCTCTCTCACTTTTCTCTCTCCTCTCTAGGTGTCTCCCTCCCTTTCTTCCTATATCCCTCTCTATATCTACCTCCCTTGTTACCCCCATATACATCTCCCTCCCCCACTCTCTTATTATTTCTCCCTCTCTTATCCTCCCTCTCCATTGTCTACATCATCACCTCTCCCTCTGTATTTTGTCCCATCTCTATTTCTCTCCTTCCCTCTCCACCTTTTCTCTCTCCCCTCTCAAGGACATCTCGATCCTTTCTTCCACTCTCCCTATCTATCTCCCCCTCCCCCCTTAAATCCCCATCTCTCTTATCCTCCCTCCTTAAATCCCTACCTGACTTATCTCTCCCCATCTAGGTCTCTCACCTCTCTTCCTTTCTATCTCCTCTCTCCCTGGGTCTCTCACTCCCTCCATGTCTGCCTCTCCCTATATCTCTTCTTACTCTCTATGTTTTTTTTTATGTTTATCATCTTCTCCCTCCCTCCCCTCTCTAGGTCTCTTCCTCCCTTTCTTCCTCTCTCCCTCTCTATCTGCCCCTCCCTCCTTACCCTCATCTCTCTCTCCCTTCCCCACTCTCTCTTATTATCTATCTCCATTTTCTAGGTCATCACCTCTCCCTCCTACCCTCTTTGTCTTCCCCCTCTAGGTTTCTCGCTCCCTCCCTCTCCGTCTCTCCATCCATGTTCCATTACCCACATCTCTCCATCTATCTCTATATATCTCACCTCTCTCTCTCTCTCTTCCCATGTAGGTCTCTCACATCTCTTTCTCCATCTAGGTCTCTCACCTTTCTATTTCTCTCCATCCCTCTCCACCCCTCTCTCCCTTCCCCCTTACCCATATCCCTTTACGAACTCTCCTCTCACTAGTTCTGCCCATTCATTTCTTCCTCTCTCCTTGTTTATCTCCCCCTCCCTCCTTACCCCCATCTATATCATTGCCTCCCTCCCTCTCCTCTTTTGTCTCAATCTCTTATTGTTTCTCTCCCCTCCTCTCCATTCTCTCCATGACTACCTCTCTCTCCCACCCTCTCTATCTACGCCTCTCTAGGTTTGCCCCTCCCTCTCCACCTCTCCCTCCACATAAGTGGGTTACACTTTTAGTCACAAACAAAACTTGTCAATTGTCAAAAAAAAATCGAGACCCTTCACTCAAATGGTTTTTTGTGTTCATTCAAACACCCACCTTGAAATGAACACATCAACATGGAGGGGTTTGTTCAAAGGCAATGCTGGTCAAAATTTTAATTAAAATAGGAAATTTTGAATGAACATCCCTTAGCTCAAAGGGGATTAGATGGGTTCAAAAGGCATTTTCATTCAAACCTCCTTATTTTTCACTTGCCCTCCTCCATCTACAATTTTATGTAGATTTTTTTCTTTTGAGGCTCCATTTGAGGATGAAAATGGAATCAACTTGAGAAACCTAGTTGTAGGATCATAGTCCTTGAAACAAGATTTCTAGCAAGAATAGTTTTAATATATTTTGGCTTTATCATACATTTTGTTAGTTTAATTAAACATAGATTTTTCACGAAAACATCAAGTTCTCCATTCTACACATATGGAAAATAGTAGGTTACCAAAAAAATTCTAAAAAATATCTAGCCACTTGGTATTGATGTCCTTGATCCACCAAAAAAATTGAACTTTAATATAAACGGAGAAATTTATGTTCTAGACAGTACACCTGTGTCTAAATTATAATTGGTTTGACTTCAAAACTTAATTTAAAAATGAATAAAATAAAATATTATGAAACCAAATGCATGTCATAGATATTGTATTTCCAAATCTAAATTTGAAAAAAATAGAATTTTATCCTCCGTAGAAAAAAAGTTACGCACTAAACAATACATGACACTTTTAAAATTGGTTATTATTATAAAAACTAGTAATCAAAGGGGATGCCAGAAAATTACAATATAATTCCAATTTTTTAAACTATATATATATATATAAAACCTATAAACAAACTATCATGAATCACTAGTTTCCACAATCTTCAAATTCATAATGGTTTAGCAACTATAGGTGTTAGAAAGTGAAGGTTTAGTTCAAAATGTTGATTTCAATTTCAAGTTTGGCCAGAAAGTGTAACCAAACACTATTGTGGGATCACGAGTTGTTTCATTACTCACCTTTCTCTCCCCCATCTATCTCTCTCACCTCTATCCCCCCCACCTATATCTCTCACCTCTCCACCTCCCTCCCTCTACACTTCTCTCCCTCCCTCCTTACCCCTCTTTCTCTCTTTGTCAACTTTTCTCTCTCATTTCTTCTCTCTCCCTCCCTCCTTACCCCTCTTTCTCTCTTTGTCAACTTTTCTCTCTCATTTCTTCTCTCTCCCTCCTTAACCTAATCAATATCCCTACCTCCCTCCCTCTCTCTTCTTCTATCTCCCTCTCTTATTGTATTTCTCTCTATTCTATCCATTCTCTCCCTCTCCACCTTTCCCTCCCACCCTCTCTCTTTGCCTCTCTAGGTCTCTCTCCTTCTCTCTCCACCTCTCCCTCCTTGTCTCATTACCCACCTTTCTCTCCCCATCTATCTCTCTCACCTCTATCTCTCCCCTAGGTCTCTTGCCTCTCTCACCTCTTTACCTTCATCCCTCCCTTTCCACCACCCTCCCTCCATTACCCCTCATTATCTCTTTGTCAACCTCTCTCTCCCTCACCTTTCCACCTCTTCTTCTCTTCATTCTTCCATTTCTCTTCTTCTCTCTTCCTCATTAAACTCATCTATATTACTACCTCCCTCGCCCTATCTTTTTCTATCTACCTCTCTTATTGTGTTTCTCCCCTCTCTCTCCATTCTCTCCCTCTCCACCTCTCCCTCCCAACCTATCTCTCTTTTCCTCTCTAGGTCTCTTTGTCCCTCTCTCTTCACCTCTCCCTCCCTATCTCATTACCTATCTTTCTTTCTCCCATCTATCTCTCTCACCTCTATCTCTCCCCCTAGGTCTCTCACCTCTCCACCTCTCTGTCTCCCTCCTTACACCTCTTTCTCTCTTTTTCAACCTCTATCATTTTCTTCTCTCCCCCTCACCTCTCTACCTCTCCTTCATTCTTCCATCTATCCTCTTCTCTCCCTCTTTAACTCCATCTCTATCCATTCCTTCCTAAATCTTCTTCTATCTCTCTCTCTCTTATTGTTTTTGTCCTCTCTCTCTATTCTCTACCTCTCCACCTCTCCTTCCCACTCACTCTCTCTGTGTAGATCTAGGTCTCTCCATACCCCTCTCTCCACCTCTCCCTCATTGTCTCATTACCCACCTTTCTTTCCCCATCTATCTCTCTGGTGCAGTCGCGGAAAGAGGGTCCTTAAAGAGAACATTCTAGACCTTGCAACAAGAGTCACACAATAGAAACATCTCAATTTGATGGAGGAAAATTCAAAATAGACTTTATCATATCATGAAAATCAATTACAAACTGTTGGCAACATGCAGGCTTACAAGATTCGGCCACAGGCCTAATTGCAACATGCTCAAAATACAATATCTGATCTCAAGCAAGAATGGGAGCCAACTACAGATCTCCTAACCTTAATATTTTATCTTGTATGTTCTTATGCTTTCTTCTAGATTCTCAATTACATTGATTTATATGATCAAGAGTGATCCATGTTGTCCCAAGATGCAAGAAAATATCGATGAAGAAGATGTAACATGTAAAAAAACCAGGTCGACCTCCACCAAAGAAATCCCTCCAAAAAAATCATAGAATAAAGTGCAGATCTAAGGGAAGCCCAACCACAAGCCAAGAAATGATAAAAACAATGAAGTGAACCTCCGCAAGCAACGAAAATGATCTACAAGATTCACCAATAACAAATAGGTCCAAGTGGTTCTAGTACATAGGCCAGAAAACTATCCCACATTCCAGAAGTGATAACATGCTGAAAAAGAATCCAAATGTCTCGTGGACCTAGGATAAGGTAGATGAACATGTCCACAAGAAAAATCCAGCTCCGCAAGATCTGGTGAGCAAATGCAAAGAACCACAGAAAGAAATGTTGAAACTGCAAACTAAACTGAACTGAAAAAAAACTGAAAAAGAAGGTTTTTTTGGTTGATGCAAGATTGCCAAGAACCAGGGATGCTCCTACATCAAACATCTGGGGTTGTTTGAAAAGTGAGTCCCTCAATTTATTGTGTCCAAAGGAAAACCAAGAGAGTCCAACCTTAATATTTTATCTTATATGTTTTTATGCTTTCTTCTAGATGCTCAATTACATTGATTTATATGATCAAGAGTGATCCATATTGACCCAAGATGCAAACATATGCCAATGAATAAGATGTAACATGTAAAACAACTAGGTTGGCCTCCACCAAAAGAAATCCCCCTGAAAAATTCATAGAATAAAGTGCGGACCTAAGGGAAGGTTAGCCAAAAGCCAAGGAACGCCGGAAACAATGAATTGAAGCTCTACAAGCAACGTAAATAATCTGCAAGATTTGCCAATAACAAATAGGTTCATGTAGTTCTAGTACACAAGCCAGAAAACTATCCCAAATTCCAGAAGCGATAACTTGCTAGAAAAGAATCCAAACATCCCACAGACCTAGGATAAGGTAGATGAACATGTCCACAAGAATAATCTAGCTCGGTAAGATTCGGTGAGAAAATGCAAGGAACCACAGAAAGAAATGTTGAAACTACAAACTAAAATTAATAGAAAACAAACAAACAAAAAAAAAAAAAAATTGGTTGATGCAAGATTGCCAAGAATCGGGGATACTCTTACATCAAACACTCGAGGTTGTTTGAAAATTGAGTCCCTCACTTTGCTGGAGCTAGAGGAAAACGAAGACATTCTACCTCTTCTTGAGAAATCTATGATGAATCTTCAACTAGTTTGTCCTTCCATTTCACAAGATACTCTCTGTATTGGTTGCTCCGGGTGCTACGCCCAATCCTACTGTCCAATATATATTCAATCTGATTTGGTAGCTTTTGGGGTATTTGATTCTCTAGGTTTACTGCATTGTCTTCACTGGATTATGCCTCATGATACTGATGTAGGTCTGCAATGTTCAATATAGGTGACATATCCAAAGTATCAGGTAACTCCACTTCATATGCATTTCCAAAATTAAATTTCTTCAAGATCGTACAAGGTCCAAACTTCCTCATCTTCAACTTATTTTAGGTTCCAACTGGAAATCTCTCTTTTCTCAGGTACACCATCAATTCATCTCCAACTTCAAATTCCTTGTGTCTCCTCTTCTCATCCGCCTTCTCCTTATACTTATTGTTCATGTCCTCCAAATGTTGTTTGACTCGAGTATGTATCGTCTTCATATGTTTTAAAAAATATTCTACTTCCATGCTCCTTTTATCTTCATTATTATTGTCTCTCAATTCTGATATGCCTTTAGGGCACGTATTTTTTTAACAATCTCAAAGGGTGTTCTTCTAGTACCCCTATTCACTAAATTGTTGTAGGTAAACTCTTCTTTTGCAAGCATCAAGTCCCAACTTTCGGTTTTCTCTCCAACTAAGAATCTCAACAAGTTTCCCAATCTCCTATTTACTACTTCTATCTATCCATTAGTCTGTCGATGAAAAGTAGAACTGAATTTCAACTCTGTCTTAATCTTCTTCCAAAGTGTTCTCCAAAAATAACTAACAAATTTAGTGTCTCTGTTAGAAACTATGCGCTTCGGTAATCCATGTAATCTCACCACCTCCTTAAAGAATAGGTCAGTTATATGCACTACATTTATTGTCTTCTTACAAGGTATAAAATGTGCCATCCTTGATAATCTATCCACCACCACAGATATTGAATCATTTCCTCTATGCGTCTTAGGTAATCCAAGTATTAAATCCATGCTTATGTCCTCCCAAGGTCTCTCTGGAACTGTCAAAGGCTTATACAATCGAACATTCTGACTACTACCTTTTACAAGTTGAAAAATTCTATAGCTCTGCACAAATTTCCTGACATCCTTATGAATCTAAGGCCAAAAGTAATTCTCACTTACCAAGGCTAATGTCTTATCAACACCAAAGTTTCCTGCTAATCCTCCACTGTGCTTCTCTTTTATCAAATTCTCTCTCATAGATCTCTGGGGTGTACACAATTGGACTCCTCTAAATAACATCTCATCTTGAATGAAAAATTCAAGCCACTTACTTTTGTCCACCATAACCGGTTCCTTACAACCTTTCCAAGGTTCTGGAAAATCCAAGTCATCCACATACAAGTTCTTCAATTCCTCAAATTCTAATACCTCCACTCTCATCTATGTCAACAGGTTTTTCCTTCTACTCAAGGCATCGACAACTTTATTTGACTTTCCACTTTTATGCTTCAAAACAAAGGTATAACTCTGCAACAACTCTACCCATGTCATGTGTCTCTGATTCAACTTACTCTGACTATTCAAATATTGCAAAGCTTGGTGATTAGTATACAACACAAATTCCTTAGGAAACAAATAATATCTCCACTTCTTCAATGCTTGAATTATGGCATAAAATTCTTGATTATACACAAAATATCTCCTTCTTTCATCATTCAATTTCTCATTGAAATAAGATACTAGTCTTCCCACTTGACTTAGTATTGCTCCAATTGCATTTCCACTAGTATCACAGTCCACTTGAGATACTTTGCTAAAATCTGGTAAAGCCAATATAAGTTTCCCTATCACCTTTAGCTTCAATAACTCAAAACTCATGTTTTCTCCAGATGTCCACTTGAAATCCTTCTTATCTCTTCTCATTTCTTCTGTTATAGGGCTTCAAATTGAACTAAAATTTTTGATAAACGTCAAATAGAAACTAGCCAATCCATGAAATGATCTTACCTCTCCAATGCTTTCTGGTGTAGGTCATTCAACAATTACTCTTTCGTTCTCAGGTTCCATCTTTAATCCATCCGTAGATATCACAAATCCCAAATATACTAGCTCTTCCTTCATGAAACTTCACTTCTTAATGTTTAACAACAACTTATCATCTCTCAACCTCTGGAAACCTTGTCTCAAATGCAACATATGTTCTTCCTTGATCTTACTGAAAATCAAGATGTCATCTACGAACACAATAACAAACTTACCCAATAATTTATTCAATACCTCATTCTTCAACCTCATGAAAGTACTCAGTGCATTAGTCAATCCAAAAGGCATCGCTAACCATTCATACAGTCTTTCATTTGTCTTCAATGTTTTCTTCCGCTCATCCCCTTTTCTAATTCTAATTTGATGGTATCCAGTTTTTCAGGCCTATCTTTGTTTAATATTTGGCTCCACTCAAACAATCCATTATGTCATCCATCCTAGGCAAGGGAAATTTGTACTTCACTGTGATCTTGTTTATTGATCTAGAACCAGTACATATCCTCTATTCTCCATTCTTCTTCGGTGCTAATACTGCTGGCACTACACAAGGGCTCAAACATTCTCTGATCAATCATTTTTTTAACAATTCTTGCACTTATCTATTCAACTCCTCATTCTCTACTAGTGTCATCCGGTGTGCTTCTTTAATAGGAAAACTAGCTCTGAGTATCAGATCCATGCATAACTAATACTTCTCACGGGTGGTAATCCAGCAGGTACATTATCTGAAATGATGTCTTCATACTCTGTCAACAACTTCCTTATCTCCTCTGGTTTTTCTTCCTCATGCTCTTATTGTTCAATCTTCTTAGGAATTAAGGCAAAGCACATATTTTCATGTCTCATCCCATCCAGGAATCTTCTTCCATCTACCAAACAAATTATAGCACTACTATAAACTTCACTCTTAAGAGGCTCCTCCAAAGGCAATAAGGTTTGTTTCATCTCATTTGCAACAATAGTGTATGTTCTTTCTTCCATCATGTATTGCTTATCTATCATATCATACTGCCAAGGTCTACCTAACAAGATATGACATATATCCATCGGCATAATATCACAGAAAAAAACATCATAATAAGATCCAATCTTTAATTTGATCATACATTGTTCACTTACTAGTATCTTATGATCATCCTAGATCCATGATATCTAATAGGGCTCACGGTGCTTCAATCTCTCCAACTTTAATTTATTTACCATCTCCTCTAAAACAAGGTTATATGAACTACCACTGTCAATTATAACTTTATAACACTTATCGGATACCTTACATCTTGTCTTGAACAAATTCCTCCTCTGCAAGGGCTCTTCATCATCTCTAGTATGGCATAGTTCTCTCCTCATCAACAATAGTTCTCCATCTTTTGGTTTATTAGATGGTCCAGTATGATCTTCTTCCACCAATGTTGTTCTTCCATTGTTCTTTGTCTTCTTACATTCAAAGGCACAATGTCATTCTCCTTTGCACTTAAAGCAAGTTCCTCCAAACACTCTGTTGTCCTGTCTTTTGGCTTCTTTTCCATAGCCCTCATTCTATTAACCATTATGTGCTTTCTTCTGGTTATAATTTTTGTCATCCCTCTGGTATGAACTACCATCTTTTCTAACTTCCTTTCTTATGTGCTAATCAACACAAGGTCCTCTTCCTCCGGTATAGCTTCCTCCTCCTTGAAATCTTCATCCCTGAAATCTTCCTCCTCCACCTCTTTTCTTCTACTCATGTCTTTTATTCAACTTCTCCTCTAACTTCAAGGCATATTGATAAGATTCATCGACACTCTGCAACTTGATTAGGCTAAGTTCATCTTGTATACATCTGCAAGCCATGCAGGTACCTAACAACTTGTTCAATCTCGTCATTTGTATGTCCAAATCTGATATTCAACTTGTAGAATTCTTTGGTATACTCCTTCACACTAGATTCCTTTTTCTTTGGGTTTTGTAGCTTTTGGAACAGATTCACTTGATAATCATAAAGCATAAACTTTGATTTTAACTCTATGTAGGGGGAAAAGTGAGACTAAGTGAGAAAACCCTAATCCCACTCTCGTGTACACACTTGTGGAATACGAAAGAGCCTAGGGAGGTAACGCACTTTGGCTACTTCTTATGAGAAAGAGAGAGCCAAGGATTACCTCTTAGGTTTTCTATTCCCTTGCTACAAATGATAGATAGGAGAGATGCAAAGTGCAAATTTGAATGATTTAACCTAGAATGCAATTATACATAAGCAACCCTAATCTAGAAATACAGAATTGAGAACAACTAATATACTGCTGAAAATTAAAGATTAGGAGACAAATTCAAAGGTACACCTATGCCAAAAATATGAGCCAAAATGTCCAAGACAGGAGTGTTACACCCCTATCCTGATTCTGCAGACTGGAAGTTGTACCTGACAGGCTAGAATCAGAGGGTTCTGAACTATTGTCCTACAAAATTCTACCTGAAAATGGGAGGACCAGGGTACCACACCCCTGTCCTAGGCAGGATCAAGCTGTCATGCCCCTGTCCCAGGGGTTTTTGCTGAGATATGGTCCCCAAAATTATCTCTGTGTGCTCTGTCGGTATGACATTTACAGCGACACTCGAATCCTGAATCTATACCTATAGCAGAAAATAGGGTTTTGGGTGGCTATATAGGGTTTTGCCTTATTCAAAACCCTATTTCGATGATTTCCACCTCAAAAAATAGCCGATTTTTATAGTAAAATAGTGTGTGCAATAATCTCATGTGTGTGCAAGATCCTAGGATGAATGCAAACAATCTAGAGCAACCCTAAAGAGTAAACCCTAAATGCTTGTAATTGACAAAGTAAATGCTCTAAATCAATGATGCAAAATGATCTAAAGCATGAGTGTAAATCAAATTGATGTAATGAATCTCATACAAAGACATGAAAACAACATGAAACCATACCCAACCTCCAGGGAGAGGTACAAGCCAATCTTCAGTCGGTGATCTCCTATTGCTTTCCTATATCTTCAAAATCCCCCCAATTGATGAAATAATGTTTGATGAATGCTTGATAGGTGTTGTTGAATTTTTTTGAAGACTTCAAAAGATCTACTCTTTCACTACATAGAAGGCTCCTTGTGTTCGCTTTGCTAAAAACTCCTCTAGATGCCTTCAAATGAAGAAAGAGAGCTCTTATGTATGAAACCCTATATCTTAATTTCATCTTTAGGCCAACCTAAAATTTGAATTTCCCACCAATTTCTTGGGGTTAAGCATTATAATATCATAGAAATATGCTCCTGAAATTCTGGGAAAAATGTCGAGGACCAGGTGCAAACTGCACCCGATCTGACCAACTTTTCACCAAATTTTCAGGGCTGTTAGATATGATGATATTAGAGAGAATCCCAAAGTTACAGCTGATTCTGAGATGTTTTAATATGTGAAATTGGGCCTTAAAGATCAAAATAGGACATAATTAGGGTTTATGATTTAATGATTTATTGAAGGAATAGAATGAAAAGGGGCACGCTTAGGGTAAAGGGCCCAACTTTATAATGTGTGAAGTGATGAAATATGAATTTAGATTTAATTAAATTAATTAATTAAATGCTTAAAGGATATTAGAAATGCAGGATGTAAAACACACTAAGGCAGGTGCTAAACCAAGCATGGAATTGTACAACCCTAGCAAGGGTGTACAATTTACGACGCTACAAACTCGTTGACCATACACTCCCAAGATTTGATCTTTTCTTTACCTCTTCTCTATCTATCTACGTACAAATGTTCCCACCAAAGATATGCATGTCCTTTCAACTTGGTGCAACCATATCTTACCTTCGTGTCTTCAGCAGTAACCCTCAAAATCAAAATACTTTTCCATCTCTAGGATCCAATCAAGCAGTTCATCTAAATCTAACTTGCCATCATAATCTGGTGGGGTAAAATGTAGTTTGGTGTTCACTCTTGCCAAAGCTCTTATAAACCTCTCTTCATCCAGATCCTTCACTGGTGGATTTTCTCCTTGTTCTCCAACTACCTCTTCTTCTTCATCATTACTCACATCTTCAACATATCAACCTCTTCTATGGGTCATTTCAATAGCTTCCATTCAGCTTACAATTCCTCTCAGCATTTCCATCACAACAGGGTCTGCATTTCCACATGCTCCAACACCTCTAGAATTTCCTCTTTGGGCCATCTTCATGCCAGTCCTTTGCATCTATGCATCTATAGGTTAGATCCTCAATCTGCCACCCTACAAAAAATTCTTATAGGACTCCACAATCTTTAGAACAAAAATAGTCACCGCAGGAGGGTCCTTAAAGAGAACAGTCTGGTCCAAGTGCACAGCTTCATTATATGCTTCTATCTTAAGTTATAATCAGATCTTTGTCACTTTTCCACTTGGTCATAAGTACACTATTCAATCAATTCAAATCTCATTCCAGAAGAGGGGATTAACTTACCATCATTCATAATTCAGCCTCTTTCTCTGGAGGTTGAATCTAGTGCATTTTCCCCCCTTTTCTAATGTAATTTGTGAAAAGTGTTTGAAGGGAAATCCGAAGAGAAACTTTCATCTCTCCTCGGAGGGAAGAAATGCTTTCCTCTAGATCTCCATCATTCACCTTTTTCAACATTACATTTTGGTGAACCCGACATCTTACATGCTTTATTCTGAAAATCATTGCATATTTTTCATTTGCAAGTTTAATTTTTATGCAAACTTAGTGGTTGATTCATTCAAAACCCTAGTTTTTCAAATTGAAATTGAACTTGTGTTTTGTAATTTAAATTGCTTGCTATTGTCTTAGATATTGAAATTTATTTGTTTGTCAAATTCAATTTCTTCATTGCCTTATTCAATTTGCAAATCAAATTCACAAAATTAAGAGGTTAATTGTCAAAACCCTAATTTTTTAAAATCATCTTGAAATCGTGCAAAAATTGAATATCCATTTAATTTTCAGATTTGTGACTGTTTTCAAACTTATCTTTTGTCCTACAATTCAAATTTTCAATTTCCCTCCCTTTTCAAAATTCAAAATTTCAAAAATTAAGTGGTTAGGCCATAAAAGCCTAATTTTCAAATTTCATTGGATTTTGTGCAAATTTCAATCAATTTCTTTCAAATTCAAATTTCTAAGAATTTTTCAAGGTGTCCCTATCCATTAGGTTTGACCTTTTTTAAATTTACAATTCAATTCCTCTTTTTCTTCAAAACCCTAATAGGGTTCTATTTCCACATTTGAACCTTAATTTTGCCTATCTCGAAATCATAAAATTCGCCCTTTTTTGAGGGTTACCTTTAAAATCATCGTATTCATCCTTGAAAAATTTTGAAAAAAGTTGGTCAAACCATGTGCATTCCCACCATGGTCCTCATCTTTTTTCCCAAAATTTCGGGAGACTATTATGACTGCATTTAATAACCTAAATCCAGAAGATTAGCTGATTTTGTCGATTTTTTATCCCTCTAGCATCGAAAATACTTCCAAAATTCAACATTTTTTTTTTCTGCCCTGATTTTTAAAAATTTGTTTTTGTTAAGTTTAAAATTAAGTGGTATCCCCTTGGCCCTAGTTTTAAAATTCCAATTTCCTTTGATTTATTATTTTGGAAATTGTGTCATTTTCTTCTTCCAACAAAGTTCAAATTGTTTAATCATTATTTTCTTAAATTTTGCATTACTCAATTTTGTAAGCTTTGTTCAAAATTCAAATTTTCAATTTTCCCTCTAGTGTATGAGTTTCACCACTATTAGTCCTACCTACACTATCCTTGTTAGATGAAGCATTAGAATTAAGGCCTCCCAAGGTTTAATTACCAAGGACATGGAGCCTAATTTGTGTGACTTTTTTAATGAGGATAATCCTAATGCTTCCCATCCTAATCATGAGCCCAATTATCCCATTGATGAATCCCATGATGAAGAAGAAGCTTTGACTAGAGTTTCCATAGATCAACTTTCAAAATTGGACAGTCGATTTGATAACTTTCAACAATGGATGTCCCAAGAATACCCTAATAGTGAAGCTCTTCCATTAATTGAAGGCCTTAAATGCATGATTCAAAGTGATACGAATGGAATTGATATATTGTGTGGCATTTCTCATATTGTCAATTCTAATGTCATGCCTATCATGAGTTGTGTTGAGAACTGTCTTTGTGTGCTCTGTCGGTCTGAGATATGGTCCCCGGAACTATCTCTACGAGCTTTGTCGGTCTGTGTGCGTGCGCCAAATGTGGAATATGGACCACATTTGGTGCACGCCAAATGGAACATCCATTCATCACATTTGCCGCATGCTAAATAGGGCCAAATGGCCCACTTTGGGAAACACCAAACCTATGGTTTGGATTTGCCTTGGGCATCCAACCCAAAGGTTTGGACGACCATTTCAGGCTAGAGACGTGTTTTTGTCAAAACATTGAAAATTTTGACATATTTTTGGTCGTGCTCTCTATCAGGCTTGCACATGTTTCAATGAAGTTAAAAAAAAATACTGTGGTAAACTTGAGCTCCCTCTTAGCTATCCAAAAATGTAATTTATTTCAAATTTTGATTTCATTAAGTCTTTCATTTATAATTTATTTTGTTAGTGTGTCTGTTTTTTGTCAAAAACCAACATGCACTATTTTGGGTCTAGATTTTTACACGTTCATCAGATTTTGAAAAAAATTACATTATTAGAAACTAGACTCCATTCTACACAATTTAAAAAAAAAAAATTGATTTTTGATTTGTTTTTAATGATTTTAGGGGGGAGCACGCTCAAATTTCTATTTTTCAGGATGTGTCCACTTCGAAAATTAGTAAAAAATCATATACTCATTAAAAAATTAGCTGAAAATTCTAGCATAAACTACAAGGTGTTAGCTAATTTCTCACCGAAGCAATTTTAAAAATTCAAAAAAAAATTTAACATTTTAGGGGGGCCACAACAGATGCTATGTTATGTTTTTTGCATAAAAACAGGACCACTTTTTGTGGCCCGCCTTTTTGAAGCCCTTAATCTCCACCATTTTCAAAAAAAATTAGTAGTTTAGAAAGTAGACTCAAAGCACTCTGACTCTTGTTCTTGTTGCATCTTCAAATTTGGAGTGTAAGTATCTTCAATTTGTCATTGAAGTTCCGACTTTGTTGTTTTCAGAAGAAAAGAAAAAAAAAAAGTGGCATCTTAAGACCCCCTTTTGGTACCACAACTTGGTGCACATACCTACTTCTTCTTCTTTTTTTCTTTTTTCTTTTTTTAAATTTTTTTATGAAAGAGGTTAAGAATGCTCCAAAATTGAGCATTTCTAACCTTCTTGACAAGGCAGGCCCACGAGGTTAGAAAATGAGGTTAGAGATGTTCAGTTTTGGAGCATTCCTAGCCTTTTTGTGAGAGGTTAGAAAAATGGGTTAAGAATGCTCAAAAATTGAGCATTTCTAACCATTTTGGCAAAAGGTTAAGAAATGAGGTTAAGAATGCTCAAAAAGTGAGCATTTCTAACCTTCTTCTTCAAAGACTATGATTTTGACCTCGAAAACCATTGATCACAAAGGAGAATAAAGGAGGAATGCAACTAACATTTTTAGACAAATTTTTATCACAAATGACCAAACATATTAAAATAATTTAAAATATTAAATTATTATTTGAAAAACAATTTAAATATTTTAAATTTATTGCTTTGGCTAGAGAAAAATGACATAACTTTCAAACGATAGGGAGTTAGGTCCTAAAATTTGAAACATGCGTCAATGGTAGGGAAATAGGTCCACACAATTATTTGCACCTCATGACGAATTCTAGGATAAGATATTTTGATTATTTTGTGGTAACAGACACCAAAAATTGAAAGTTTAAAATATGACAAAGTATGAACTAGGTTCAAGTGAAAATTGGCTACGTGATACAAAATGACGCTTAGATCCTAACTGTCAGCCGATTTCCCTCAATTTGTGATAATTTTCAAAAAAAATCCATTTTTCATATTTTGACTAGTAATGACCTTGGATAATGTGCTCATTACTTACACATAAACACCCATTGGATTTTTACTCAACACCGAGATTGATTTGAAATTAAAATTTTAGGTATGCCAAATATGGGGGCAACACTATTCATATGAGTTGCATGAATCATGGATATTAAAGTGAATAAATAAAATTTAAAATAAACTATGCCTAAATTTGAATAGTAATTTGACATGTCCACTCAAAGTGTACACTCAAAATTTAAAGATGTGATAAAAACAAGAATTTTAGTACTTTGAACCCGATTTCTAAATTACTAAGCTATTTTTTAAATGGTTAAGATTAAGAATTTGAAATTATGCACAACAAAACTATTTTTGTGTTTATCGCTAAAACATACAAAGGGATAAATATCATCTTTACATTCTAAAAGAATTTTTTGTAATTTGTGATCAAGGGGAATCAAGAAGGTTTTATCCTGGTGGTAAACCATCAAAATGGTTAGCAAGAGAGATAGTTTGATAAGGACTTAATTCTCTTGGACCAAATAGGGTAGATCTTTATCTTTGATATTGGTCATGAAACCTTAAATTAGATTAACTTGCTAAAGGAGGGAAGCTTTGAGAAGCCACTTGATGACCCTAAGAAATGATTTACCCTAAAGGTCCATTGGTCTTCCTTATTATTCTCCATCCATTTTACATGATTATTGTCTTTGTAGCTATAGTGTCATAATTGTTTACTCTAACAATTTCACACTCTATTTCGAACTTGCTTTAGTGTGAACTCCCCTAGTTTGTTTCAAGCTCATTTACTATCTATGCTACTCAATAAACTTCACTAATTTGCCTACAACTTAATCATTGTCAAACATATAAAATGGACAAGACTAGGTCCTATGTTTAGGGTTCCAATACATGGCCATCCCTTTAGGAGGCCCATTTTGGGTGGACTAGGGCACCCAGCACCCTAGTTTGACCAAGAGAGAATTCAATTTTGAGTATTGCTAGTGTTAGCCTTTACCTTTCTTAATCGGATCTCAATCTTTATACTTGATTGTTATTTTTGGGTGATGTAGGAGCGTCCTCGGTCGATGAGCAATCTTGCATCAACCCAAAAACATTTTCCTTTCTTGTTTAGTTCTTTATGCAGTTTTAGTATTCTTACCGATATGTACCGGTTGTTGCTTGTTCTTTGTGGCAGATCTTGTTTTTACAGTTTCCTGGCAGTTTCATGTGGTTGATTCCAGATTTCTAGTTCATTTTGGTTTTTTTCCGGTCAGTTATCACTTTCGGTTGGCTGTTTCTAGATTCCTAGGACAGTTCTTGTGCTTACCAATTGATTTTCTTTCATTACCGACGTGATTCTTGGCATGCAGATCAATCTTGGGTCTTGTCCGATGTTCCTTGGCATGTGGTTGACCTTCCTGCTGATCCGCATCACTTGGTTGTTATTTTCTGGATTCTATCTCGCTTGAAGCCTGCATGAAACCAGTTAACTACCAGATGTTCTTTGATGATAATCTGATGATTACCGGATGATTGTCGGAAGTTCTATGGCTTGAATATGATCTATTTATATGAATTTGTTATATTTTCTTGTTGTTTGCATTGTGCCTCTCTCGCTGCATAAGTCGGTTGACTCTTCTGAGGGTTTTTACCGGTTATGGCTGCATCAATTGGTATCAGAGTTGGTTATGGACCGGCTGGTGGAAGAGTCACTTGTGAATATTGAGGCATTCCTTGAGGTGGACATATCGCCGATTGGAGGCAGGTTGCGTGTGTTTTTAATAGATTATCGAGGGGAGGCAATTGAAACCGGTAGTCATATCGCCGAGTTGAGGCAGTTCATGAGAGTGGAAGGAGAGATATCGCCAAGGAGAACAAACCTCCAAAGGGTAGAATAGATGATGGAAGACTTAAAGAATGAAGTGAGGAATGAAATCTAAAATGCTTTGGCTGGTTTATGAAGAAACTCTAACTCTGAGGATGAGTATGAGGAAATCGGTGAAGATCTCAAGGAAACTGAAGGACCAGAAGATGAGAGAGAGGAAAGATTCCTAAGAGCAATGGTGCAAGCAAGTAAAGTGCATAAAGTTGAGGTTTCTACTTTTCTGAAATGCTAAACCCAGAGGATTTGATCGATTGGATCGAAGAGTTGGAGGACTACTTTGAGTTTGAGGATGTAAAGGACTCACAAATATTCTGGTTGGCATAGACCAAGCTGAAAGAGCATGCTTCCTTATGGTGGAAAGAGTTGCAGAAAGAAAGAGTGGAGAATGGTGAATTGAAGATCACCCGATGGAGAAAGATGGTTGCAAGGTTGAAGGCCAAGTTCATACTGGGAGATTATGAACTGGAGTTGTTCAAGAAGTTGCAGAACCTGAAACAAAGAAACATGACTATGAAGGAATACACAGAGGAATTCTACAAGGTGGTAATCAGATCTGGACATAAAGAGATGGATAAAGAGAAGGTGGTGAGGTACATCAATGGGTTTGCTTTTAACATTCAAGATGAGATGAGTATGTTGAAGGTTTCAACAGTTGAAGAAGCTTACCAGTATGCATTGAAGGCTAAGGAGAAGGTGAGAAGAAGACAACCGAATAAGGGAAAGGAAAAAATCAATATGAATGATAGTATGTAGAAATCGGTTGAAGAAGAGGAGTCAAAACCTAACTGGAGTAAAGAACTGGAACAAAAGACACCAAGGAAGGGTAGCAGCAGTACCGGTAGAGAATTTCTTGGAAAATGTTTCAAGTGTGGAGAAATCGGACATAGATCCTATGAATGTAATCAAGGAATGGCAAGAAGTTGTGTGGCAAGTGAAGAACCAGATGGTACCAGATCTCACCGTGCACCGAAGCAAGGAGAATCCCTTATGTTCAGAAGAAAGGATACTGGATCTACTCAGAGGAAGAGTCTTTTTCAGAGTGTATGCAAATCAAGTGGTAAGTGTTGCAAGGTCATTGTAGATAGTGGAATTATTGATAATTTAGCATCTGAGGAGATGGTTGAGAAGCTTGGGTTGAAGAGGCTTGAGCGTCCTTGTTCTTGTGAGGTAAGTTGGTTACAAGATTATCACAAGATAGAAATAAAGGAGTAGTGTTGGGTGAGTTTCAATATTGGGCCTTTCAGAGATGAATTTTTATGTGATATTGTATCAATGAATGTTTGTCATGTCTTGTTGACAAAACCTTGGCAGTATGATAGAGGAGCTATTTATGATTGTAGAAGAAACATAGTTACTATTGAAAAGGATGGGAAGAAGTTCACATTGATTTCTTTGAAGGAGAATGAGAAGGAAGTTAAGAATCTGAGTCCTACTCGAAAAGTTGTAGGAAACCGGTGGAAGAAGTTATACTAGAAGGTTTGAAAGAACCGGTGGTAGAGGTTATACCGGAAGGTTTGACAGAACTGGTTGCAGAGGTTATACCAGAGGTTTTGAAGAAAGATCTAATAGAACCAGTTGCAAAAATTATACTAGAGGGTGACATGAGTTGGCAGAAGGATCTGATAGATGAGTCTGATGGATAGATGGAACCAGATGACAGGGAGCTGATGGTAACAAACCAGATACAGGCTTGTGATAGAACTAAATCAGAATTGCAGAAATAAAGGCAATGTGCAGATCTGAAGCAAAGAAAGACAAACAAAGAGAGTCATAGGTTAGAGAAGCCAGTTGAAGCACTGAGAGAGATAGAGCAGAGATTGGTAGATAAAGAAGATGTTTGGATCAAAAATGAGAATGGGATCTTCATTCTGAACCCTTTTAGATGTTCATGAGTTTCCTCTCATGGAACATATTTTTCTACCTAGGTTGTCTGATGCAAGAGCATCCCCGGTCGATAAGCAATCTTGCATCAACCAAAAAACATTTTCCTTTCTTGTTTAGTTCTTTGTGCAGTTTCAGTATTAGTACAGGTATGTACCAATAGTTACTTGTTCTTCATGGCAGATCTTGTTTGTAGTTTCTTGGTAGTTTCATGTGGTTGATTGCATATTTCTAGTTCATTTGGGTTCTTCTCTGGTCATTTATCACTTTCGGTTGGCTGTTTATGGGTTCCCGGGACAGTTCTTGTGCTTACTAGTTGGCTTTTCTTCCTTACCGGCATGATTCTTGGCATGTGGATCCATCTTGGTTCTTGTCCAATGTTCCTTGGCATGTGACCAACCTTCATACTGATCCGCATCACTTGGTTGTTATTTCCAAAAAGATTTCTTAAATCTTAGGGCCAACCTAATTACACATTTCATTTTCCTGCATTGGTGAGTGTAATCTTTTGAGGTTGACCCGGATGTTCCAGTGGATATAAATATGATGTTATGTAATCATTTGTAAGGACATAGGAAGTAGAACTAAGAATAAGGATTGAGATTCGCATGTTGTGATTTGGTTGTTTCTTAGAGTCTCGATTAGATTGTATCTGGCCTAGAGCCTGCATGTAACCGGTTAACTACTAGATGTTCTTTGATGATAATCTGATGATTACCAGAAGATTGCCAGAAGTTCTATGGCTTGAATATGGTCTGTGTATATGAATTTGTTATGTTTTCTTATTGTTTGCATTGTGTCTCTCACGTTGCATAAGTCGGTTGACTCTTCTGAGGGTTTTTACCGGTTATGGTTGCATCAGTTGGCCTAATATACTTGAAATAACCTTGTGATATCTATATAAAGAACATCTTTAATCTTTCATAAATTCTATTAAGCCTTACAATCCAATTCAATCTAGAACAATTATACAAGGAAAAGTATACTACAAGAACTTTACATCTACAAATTCATCACAAAAAAGCTACAATTTGTAAGGAAGTTAAGTAGCGGAAACAACTTCCTACACTAACCTTGAGAGGAGGGTAATGCAAAACTTTTTCAGATCATTACAACAGTTACAGAAAATAGAAATAGATATAATAGCAATCATACCACAACACAATGATTTACGTGGGGAAAACCCTTTCGGGAGAAAAACCCCACCCTCCAAAAGCAGCTCAATATTTTATTCAGCAATCAAAAACAGATTACAAAATACTTGCAGAGCAAGCTCTTCGCAGGAGTAGCACTAACCAGAGATTCAGAGGCAACTCAATAGCCATAAGACTCTTACACACAACCTCTATCTCACACACCTCATAAATAGGAGATACAATACAAGAAACCGTCAAACGGTATTACAAAACCATGGGCTAAAACCACCCAATAGGGTGTAGCCGACCTTATCTCCCTTCTATGACATGTTAAAGCACACATCAACACGTGTCGCTCCCTTTTACAGCTCATTTATGTATCCGATACAAATTATTTTTCCTATTTCAGGAGTACAAACTTCCGGAGGCCATAACTTGAGAACCGGGTGTCCGATTGACGAACCGTTTGAAGCGCCGGAAAGCTTACGAAGTGCTCTATCACCTCGTAACCCGCTTCGCCGGTTACGGAAACTTTTCAGGGTGTTTCGGAGCCTCTAAAGTCCCCAAAATTAAGTTTAAACATTTTATTGCACCCCTCCAAGACGAAAACTTTAATATCTTCAAAACTAGCTGTGACCTTGCGACGCAACTTTACCGGAATGCTTATCTAGCCAACCAGAAGCTTCAGGGAGAGTTTCGCACCATTTCGTGCTCAAATGAAAACTTACTATAAATAGTAACCTCACATAAATGCAAGGTTGAGACACCATTTTTCCCAACAAATCTCCCACTTGTCGAACACCTTGCATGAGCGGAAGGGAATGTCAACACAATGAATCAATTGCTAGGGGCCATAAGGCCCATAGACTCTGAACACCATCTGAACTTCTCTGTGCTCACAGCCTTAGTTAAAGCATCTGCAACATTCATCAAAGTTTCCACCTTAACTAGCTTCACCCTACCATCTTCGACCATATCTCTAACAAAATGATACTGAACATCAATATGTTTGGTCCGGGCATGAAATGTCAGGTTCTTAGCTAGGCTAATTGCACTCTGACTGTCACAGTAAATTGTCACTGTACCTTGTTTTATTCCAATATCCGAACACAGTCTCTTAAGCCAAATGGCCTCTTTACAAGCATGAGTAGCTGCCATATACTCTGCTTCAGTAGTGGATAAAGCAACCACAGCCTGTCGCTTACTCATCCAACTAATTGCACCACCAAAAAAAGTAAACACATAAGCACTAGTGGATCTTCTGCTATCAATATCACCTGCCCAATCTGAATCCACATAACCATGGATATCAAGGGAAGTCATGTCTCCAACTGAATTACCATGATAACACAAAGAATATTCTGAAGTGCCCTTCAAATATCTGAAGACTCTTTTGACTGCATCCCAATGAACTCTACCAGGATTAGACATATATCTAGAAAGTACTCCCACTGCTTGGGCAATGTCTGGTCTAGTACAGACCATAGCATACATCAAGCTTCCAACTGCACTTTGGTAAGGCACTCTGCTCATGTCTTCCATCTCTAATGGGGATGTAGGACAATCTGAAATAGATAGTTTCATTCCAACTGTAAAAGGAACACTCAATGGTCTACAATTCTGCATGTTGAACCTCTGTAACACTGAATTCACATACTTACTCTAGCCTAGCCATAGCTTTCTGTTCACCCTATCTCTTCTAATTTCCATCCCAAGAATGTGCTTTGCTGCACCAAGATCTTTCATTTCAAATTTAGCAGCGAGCTGAGATTTCAGTTCTGAAATCATACCTTTCCCTTTGCCAATGAATAACATATCATCAACATACAATGCAATGAATAAGAAATGATCACCATAAGATTTATAATAAACACAGTGATCTGATTTAGAACGTTCAAATCCCAAACTCAACACATATGTATCAAATTTCTGGTACCACATCCTAGGACTTTGTTTGAGGCCATACAAAGATTTCTTCAATTTACAGACCAAATTACTTTTGCCTTTCACCACATAGTGCTCCGGCTGTGTCATATAAATATCTTCCTCCAAATCACCATGAAGGAAAGCAGTTTTCACATCCATTTGCTCAACCTCTAAATCATAAGCAGTAGCAATAGAAAGCAAAAATCTAATGGACGTCATTTTTGCAACAGGAGAAAATATCTCACCGTAATCAACACCCTCAACCTGAGAGTAGCCTTTTGCAACCAACCTTGCTTTATACTTCTCAATGCTTCCATCTGAACCAATCTTTTTCTTGAACACCCATTTACAACCAACAGGTTTTCATCCTTCAGGCAATGGTACAAGATCCCATGTATCATTCTTTTTCAAAGCTGCCATTTCTTCCTCCATAGCAATCTTCCAGGATTCTGCATCATTCATACCTAATGCCTCTTCTACAGATTTCGGTTCATCCACACTAGTATTCAGAGCAAAAATACATCTCCAATCATCAGGTGAATACCTTTCAGGTGGTTGTCTATGTCTTGTAGACCTTCGAACAAGCTGAGTTGGAGGTTCTTCCTCCTCTTCTGAAGATTCAGAGCTAGATGAGCTCTCCTCAAATTCTTGCCTATCTAGGGGTCTTGATTCAACTCTTTCAGGTGTAGAAGGAAGTTGAATCACATCTTCTTTTTTAGTCTGTTCTGGCTGCAATGTAACAGAAGGAGACTTAATTTCTCTAAAAATAACACTTCTACTATGAATTACCTTTTGTGCAACAGGGTCCCAAAGCTTGTATCCTTTCACACCATAACTATACCCGATGAAGATACATTTCACAGCCTTGTTCTCCAACTTTGTTCGCTTCTCCTTTGGCACATGTGCATATGCCTCGCAACCAAAAACTCTAAAATATCTCAATGAAGGCTTGTGACCTGACCATGCTTCCATAGGTGTTTTATCAACAAGAGCTGATGTAGGAGACCTGTTAATCAGGTAGCAAGCAGTGGCAACAGCTTCAGCCCAAAACTTTTGTTCGAGACCAGCACCACTCAACATACTCCTAGCCTTCTCCATCAGTGTCCTGTTCATTCTTTCTGCAACTCCATTCTGCTGTGGAGAATACGGAGTTGTCTTCTGCCTGTTAATTCCACAGTCTTTACATAATCTATCAAAATCATTAGAGCAAAACTCACCGCCATTATCAGTTCTCAGACATTTTATTTTCTTTCCAGTCTGCAACTCAACCATTGCTTTAAATTCTTTAAAACGACTAAAAACTTCAGATTTACTCTTTAGAAAATATACCCATGTCCTTCTACTAAAATCATCAATAAATGAAAAATAATATGTGGATTTTCCAATCGAAGAGACATCTACTGGACCAAACACATCAGAATGGATAAGGTCCAAAACACCACAAGTTTTATGAGAACTCGAGTAAAATTGAACGCGGTTTTGTTTTCCATAAATGCAATGCTCACAGAAATCAAAGTCAAGATTACAATCATTCAAACCTTCAACAAGATTTTTATTTTTCAAGGTCCTTAGACCCTTTTCTCCAATGTGGCCAAGTCTCTGGTGCCATAACATAGTCTTCTCTGCAGGTAACTTTGCTTCAGACGAAAGTGCACCCTTAGGTACCCAAAAACCATTTCCATCTGCTGAAGGTGAAACCTTCAAATCTTCCAGTGAAGTATCCACAGATTTACTTTTTACAGAAGTGCTATTACACTCAACAGTGTATGCTTCAAGCTTATACAAAGTACCAAACCTGACACCTCTAGCGACTACCATAGCACCCTTAATCATCTTACATCCTGTTTCAGAAAAGACTACCTGCACACCTGCATCTATTAGTTTGCTCACAGATAACAGGTTTCGTTTTAATCCAGGGATATGCAGCACACCATTAATCCTTTTTATTCTACCATCAGAAAACCTGATTCTAACTTTACCTCGACCAACAATGTCTAGAGGTGAATCATCACCCAAGTACACCTTACCTCCATTAAATCCTTCATATTCAGAAAACCAATCTCTATTGGAAGTCATATGAAAAGATGCACCTGAGTCAATTAGCCAGGCATCATTACCTGCATGAGTCGCCAAAGCCACAATAAATGCATCGCCATCTTCCTTGTCGGACTCAGAATCAGAATCGAACTTTTTCTTTTTCTTCTTCTTTTCTTCTTTGCAGTCCTTACGGATGTGACCCGGTTTACCGCAATTCCAGCAAATGACTTTGGACTTTCCAGGAGATTTCGATCTCCCTTTGGATTTGGACTTGCCGCGCTTCTCATTCTTCTTGCCTTTCTCCTTAGGTCTTCCACGAACGGTTAGGGCTTCCTTTGAACTGATGGATACCTTCCTTCGCATCTCTTCACCGAGTAGGGCACCCACCACGTCTTCAGATTTTAAAACAACAGAAGTACTACCGATAGCCATAACAAGAGAATCCCACAAATCAGGCAAAGAACAAAGAAAGATCTGACATTTCTCCTCCTCGTCCATCTTAACACCGACGGATACTAATTGAGCCACAATCATATTGAATGCTTCTAGGTGGTCTGCAATTCATCCACCCTCTTCCATCTTCAAGGAATACAATTTCTTTCTTAAGAAAATTTGATTTAATAAAGATTTCACTTGATACATCTCACCAAGCTTAGTCCATAGCTTCTTTGCAGAGTTTTCTTCATGGACATTGATTAGAACAGAGTCTGCCAGGCACAGTCTGATTAGACCCTTGGCTTTTCGGTCCATAACATCATACTGAGCTGCTGCAGTAGGATCTGAGGGTCTTTGGACATTCGCATCAACAGCATCCCAAAGATCTCGATCTATTAGCAGATCTTCCATCTTCAGCTTCCACATCTCAAAATTACTTCCATTAAATTTCTCCACCTCTATTCTCCCTGACGAACTCGCCATCTGAATATTCCTGCAACAAGATCAAAAAGTGTCTTCTGCACAAGCTCCCACTCAAATCTGGATTAGTTCAAAAAACCCAACTGCCCACAATTGAAACCAAAGGTAACCTGGCTCTGATACCACTTGTAAGGAAGTTAAGTAGCGGAAACAACTTCCTACACTAACCTTGAGAGGAGGGTAATGCAAAACTTTTTCAGATCGTTACAATAGTTACAGAAAATAGAAATAGATATAATAGCAATCATACCACAACACAATGATTTACGTGGGGAAAACCCTTTCGGGAGAAAAACCCCACCCTCCAAAAGCAGCTCAATATTTTATTCAGCAATCAAATACAGATTACAAAATACTTGCAGAGCAAGCTCTTCGCAGGAGTAGCACTAACCAGAGATTCAGAGGCAACTCAATAGCCATAAGAATCTTACACACAACCTCTATCTCACACACCTCATAAATAGGAGATACAATACAAGAAACCGTCAAACAGTATTACAAAACCATGGGCTAAAACCACCCAATAGGGTGTAGCCGACCTTATCTCCCTTCTATGACATGTTAAAGCACACATCAACACGTTTCGCTCCCTTTTACAGCTCATTTATGTATCCGATACAAATTATTTTTCCTATTTCAGGAGTACAAACTTCCGGAGGCCATAACTTAAGAACCGGGTGTCCGATTGACGAACCGTTTGAAGCGCCGGAAAGCTTGCGAAGTGCTCTATCACCTCGTAACCCGCTTCACCGGTTACGGCAACTTTTCAGGGCATTTTGGAGCCTCTAAAGTCCCCAAAATTAAGTTTAAACATTTTATTGCACCCCTCCAAGACGAAAACTTTAATATCTTCAAAACTAGCTATGACCTTGCGACGCAACTTTACCGGAATGCTTATCTAGCCAACCAGAAGCTTCAGGGAGAGTTTCGCACCATTTCGTGCTCAAATGAAAACTTACTATAAATAGTAACCTCACATAAATGCAAGGTTGAGACACCATTTTTCCCAACACAATTAAGCATTATTTTGTTACCAAAGCCTAGTCCTCCTATTCAATTAAAGACAAGACCTATGTATGTTAATACTCATTTAATTCTAGCAAAGAGAATATTTTGGAATCTTAAACATGACAAAAATGTTACTTTTCCTTACATAAGATAGAAGAATAACTACTATAAGCATGTCAATAAGGATGCATTTTGTAATTTTCATTGACATCACTCCCACTCTTTGGCTAATAGCATTCCATTTAAACAATTTGTTCAAGATTTATGTGATAGAGCTCGTATTCATATTACACTTGGTCTCATTCTTTTTCAAAATCTAGATTCACAAGTAATGCATTAGCACTCCTTAGCCCTAATATTTTTCTCCTCACTATGTGACACTAATAGTTTTTGTTGGTGTAATTAAGGTATTTTACCTTGGTTTATTCTTTCCTAGTTCCTAATTACACTTTACTTAAGCTTACTTAGGGAATTTCATAGGAGTAGTTGGAGAATCTCCTCTTTAGGTGAACATGTCTCTTTATCATATCCACCTTTCATGGTTGCACTTTTCCACTTTAGGTGGGTTGATGGATTTTTGCTCAACTTATCATGTCATGTGACAAAGACACTTGTCATTGTCTCATTCACTCACCTTGGCTATAACCAAGGGGGGCTCAAATGTACATTTGTCTAGTCCAGCTTATTGTATCATTGATGATAATACGGTTTGGTCTTATCTCAATTATTTTGTCTTGTTATTGTGATATTCAATACGCCTGCAGACCTTGGGTGGCTATCTCCATAGCCAATTCTTACATGGTATCAAAGAGCTATTGATAGTCATGTAATTTTGGGAGATTTGTGGTGAAATAATTTTTTGGAGCTTCCTAGGTCAAATATGACTCTACCATTGCACCGAGATGTTGTTTCCATAAATTTTGACTATAAATACACTTATATTTTGAGTAAAATTGTTTCAAAAGAAAAAAAATAGTCAAGGGTTGTTAGGCCCCCACCCCAACAATAACTTGTAGAATTTTTTATTCTATTATATTTTATTTTCAGCAATGTTTTTATCAGATTTGGTACTATAGTGTTCTCGGCAACATATTATATATTGTTTGCGTATCTTTGTTTTTGGAAGTTCTTATTTCCATTGGCGTAAAAGAGAAGACAATTGTGTCATGAATGTATTGTCAGATCTGGGCATTTTCTTTTTGAAGTGAATTGTTCCCTTGATTACAATTTTCTATTGAGATCTATTCACCCTCATTTGCCCTCTCTGCTCATGATCGACCTTAACACATCTGTGGCATTTAAAAAAAAAAAATTGTGTAGGGAGGCTTTATTAACAGATCAGATAGTATATTAATTCTGCATGCAAATCATTCCTTTTGCTGGATAGGCACCTTCATGTCTGCATACATTGATGTGGAGGAGGCGTATTCTATTTCGCTAGATCTGTATTTGCTAGGCAAATCCTTGTGCAAAGATAAGGTCACATCATTATTAGAAGACTAATATCTCTACCGAGGTTGCTCTTTTCCTATACATTTTCTCTTTGGTGGAACTATCTTCCAATTATCTTTTGTGACCAACTACGCTTCCTTTGGCCAGATCACTTGTGTTGGGCATCTTTTCATTGATACCACTTGGCTTAAGTTTGTTTTGTATTTGTAGTGGGTAGCTTTAATCCCAATAGTCAACATTGTAATATTGTAGGAGCTCGATTTATTCCCTCGATGGATAGTAATTACAAAGGAACTATTTGGTGAAAAGTGTCCTAGTAAGGGAGGCATATTCACATTAAATAATTCATGTAAAATTTATCTAAGAAAATATAATTGCATTTATACTATACCTTGATCTCTTATAGAAGTGGTGTATATAAGTAGTTTGGAGAATGAAATATGTAATAGACTCCGATAAAATCTTTGTCATGATCATAAGCCCCTCAACCCAAGACTTATACTAGATCAATGATGACATGCCCTTAGTATACTCTGAGCTTATAAATTGGGACCAATAAGGATCACCAAGCTTGGACTATTTTGAAAATTATGAAGCTATACCTCAATTGTTAAATAAATCTGCTTTAGGAACCTTTCTCTAATACCAATTGTTGATCACACACCAAATGCAGATCATGTCCTTTTTGGTCTAGATATACTTTGGTGGAGTTGTGATGTTGATATGGGTGTCACCATGGTGTGTGTAGATCTGCATTAAGTTTTCTGTATTGGAGAATGGTTTTAGGCTAGCTGATTGGTATGCTATATTGTTTATCTACATATTTCATTTGATGCCAACCTTGGAGGATGTGTTAGCATGTGCGATTTTTTGGAATCATTTGGAAAGGATGTGTTGCGATATTTTTTGGGTCCCCTTTATCTCTTGGAGTGGACCACAGTAGATGTTATAGGTCTAGGTGGCTGGATTTATGTAATATTGTATAATTTTGTCTTTGGCTAACCTAGCTGAGAGTTTCAATGAATTATATTGTATATATAGGAGTGCGGATGTATGAGTTGAGTATGGTATGCATGTGAATTGATTTGAATTGAATATGAATGATGCACAAGAAAATTTGGTATAACAAAAGTGCAAAAGATAATTTGTGAAGAACCTTGAGATAGTGTTAGTTGTCTGATGTGTTTTCCATATATGTTGCTTGATATAGTAGATAAAGGACAATTTCATGGTCCAAAGATCTTGTTCATTTCAATTTATTTGATCCTTTTCACTTCTCAGAAGAAAGTGTGTTCCTCTTGGCAATTTGTGTAGCCCTTTGTATCTTTCCCTAAGGTTGTGCACCTTAATTTTACAAGTCCTTCAAGAGTAGTGAGCTCATTGGCCTAGAGCCTAAACATTATTATCAATTATTTATTTTCAAGTGAGTCAAAAAGTGGTTGTCAACCCAAACTCTTTGCATCAACATTTCACTTTTTGGCATGACTTCAATATAGTCTATTCACATTGTGATGTACTTTTGGTTGGCACTTTGGAAGAGATCTTGTGTTGTTTGTTGTGATATTTTTATTGGTAGATATTTACCAAATCTTCCCTAACTTGTTGGTCAACTCGCAAATCTTCTTAACTAGCAGATTCCATTCACTGATTAAGTATGTTGCCTCAATCATGGTTTCCTTGTGAGCTTGAGGCTGATTCTTATTTGGTGTTTGTGAAGGATTTATATCTTGCAGAATTGTATTTCACAGATCTAAGGCTCAACCCTTTCTTTTTATAGCAATGCACTAATTGGTGGAAGTGAGTTGGTGGTTTCTAGCATTTTTTGGCTAGATTGGCATATTTCATCTTGTTTGGCCTCTTTACTAGCATCGACAATATTACTGATTTAATGATCTCCATTAGCTATAATCTATTGGATTGCGGTATAAGGATTGATGTTATTTCTCATTTGGCATATTTCTCTTTGGCGCACCCACGTTTTTTTGCAGGTTACCCACGGTAATATTGTTTTCATTGTCGATTGGTTTGTAAGTTTTTAGTTTGTATTGAGGTCAAAAAAAATTCACACATTGGAATTTTACACATCAACATACATTCACACATTTTACTTTAACACATTAGCATATAGTGGGTTCCAATCAACACTGGTCAAAGCTACCATATGTATGCATGTCCACAGTTTTATCAATGCATGCATTAGTCAAAATGCAACTACATCTCAACTTGTGCATAACCCTTTATAACGCTTCTCTATTATTCTTTTGCATTTCAGTATTTAAATAGAAAAAATAACCCACACACAATAATTTGAAATAATTCATTTTTCCCACCCCCCTCATGGTTGAGCTTTTCAATTTTGTTCAATTGATTTGCAAACACTCGTATCCTAGTCATTTGGCATCCTTTTTCAGTGCATTTCTTTTTATTTATGGTAGAATTTTGTGCTTTTTATAATGGTATAAATTGTTTTCCATTTTGACGCACAAAGTTTTCAAAAAATATATTGTTTCACTTTTGTAGCTGAGTAATCCCCATTTTTGCAACTTCGAAGGCTTTGTTTGAATTCATACGGACTCCTTTTCAGGTGCCATTTTGTTTTAAAGTGCATAATTTTTTGTCTACTTCAATTTTATCCTACCATTTTGTAGTGATTGTGAATAGAATTTTTACTTTCAACATATGATCATTTTAGGCCTGTTTTGGCTTATATAATGGTTGGATCTCAGTTTGGTCTTTTGCATTAGACATTTGAGTCTACTATAGCCTACTTTGGATAGTTTTAAACATTGAAATAAGAAGTCCACCTTGCATTATTTTGGAAGTGGCCATTGTACATGCACTAAGTATAAAGTGCCAAATCGTCATTTTGGGGACGGGGGGGTTCTTTGATTGAGTGAATTGGGGGGTGTCTTGTGTGATTGTGCCTCTATATATCTCTTGTTCTTTTTCATTTTCAGATATGGGTTCTCCTAAATGTCCACTTTTAACTCCACATAATTATGCATCATGGAAAATTAAAGCATTGAGTAATTTAATAAAAAAAAGACTAACTCATTACATTGATGAAACTTTTTAAGCACCATTGAATACTAAAGATGATCCAAATGCTCGAATGCTATTACTCACTAAAAATACTATGGCTCTTGCAACATTGAGGAAGTATGTATCAGATGATCTTATATTTCATATTGATAAGTGTAAGATAGTTAAAGATGCTTGGAAAAAGTTTGGTCAATTGTATAATGATCTCACAATTTTGGATCCTAAGGATTTTGATACAATCCAAGACTATGTAACTAAAGAAAATGAGCTAAGAGCACAAATCAAGGATTGTGGCATTGAGAAGAAATATGCACAATTGGTCTTCAAATTGTTGGACAAGCTTCTCCAGAGTATGCATCTTTTGTTTCTAGTTTCCACACTCTTCAATTGACAATGGGGAATGCCTATACTACACCATCCTTTGTTTCATTCATAGAGATGGCAATGCTTCAACAAAAAAATTTGAACACAATGGGCATTCTCAAGTCATCCAAATCACATGCCTTGGTGGCTAATCATGAGAAAGGTTCCAACAAGAAGTAAACGAAAGCAAAGAGAAAGCCACAGAATGATAGAGCACAATCTCCCTCACCTCAATAAAAGGAATTTACATCTTCTCTTAGTGGGAAATCATATAAGAAGGAGAATCTTACTTGTGAATATTGCAATAAGTTAGGACATGATGAATACCATTATCACAAAAAGGATGTTGATGATGGAAGCATCTTCTTGAAAAGAATAGAATCGGATTGCCTTCTAGAATTTCTACTTTAGCTTCTTCTTCCAAAGAAAGAATTTGATAAGGAAAAGAGTCACACTTTTGGGACAAGTAAAGAGCCACCTCTTTGTTCTACTATAGGTCATGATTCAAGGAGATGGCTTCTAGATTTAGGAGTTTCTCATCATATGGCATCTTCATAATCTATGTTCTCTTCATTTGAGACTTGCAACATGCCACTAATTTTGATGGAAAACCATACATATATGAATGTGTTGAGAAAGGATCTATTGCTATTGGTGATGGAAATTTCAATGATGTGTTGTGTGTACCTCACTTGACAAACACTCTTCTTTCCATCTATCAAATCACTCATGGCACAACAAGGAAGATTGTGGAGTTCACACTCGATTCAGTTATTTAGAGACTTGGAGAGTAGAGCTACCATTGCTACTAGGGTGATGGATCATGCATCTCAATTGTACTCCTTTTGAACAGATTTTGTTCCTATTGATGAGTTTGATTCTTTAGATGATGATCGTACTTAGTGAAATCATTTTGATATTGAGGAGAACTTTGGTTGCTTGAACTTGGGTGTTCTCATATATGATCTAGTTCTTGAGCCTTGCATTTCATCTCCTCCTATTGATATCAAATCTACTATTACAGCTCTTAATGATACTTGAGTTGCTACATTTTTGGTTTCTTGTGATTAAGTGCAGTAGGATATACCTTGTCTTCTAGCTAGAATTCCTTGGGACTATTACTTGCCAGATATTGCAGGTTTGCTTGTGGAGTCCTAGATTGCGGATTTGGGGAGCATCATTGATAATATTCAGATTCTCTCTGATGGAGATGATTCTTCTCTAGTTGTTGCAAGGGAGCACTTTGACCCTCTTGTTCATTCTCTACATGATCATTCTTTCAAGTTTGATGTGATTATGGTTCCTTATGTACAACATTTGGAGGAGGTATCTTTATCTTTAGAGGAGACACTTGAGTCTTTGGATCATGTTCTACATTCATCTTCACTAGATCCTGGATTGTCTTTTTGGGTAGTGTGGCCTACTACATGGTGTAGTCACGATTAGGAGGGACCTCAATGAGATCTATCTGGACCATGCAGCAAGAGTAAGACACAATGAAAGTAAGACAAGATCATGGAGGCAATGCAGAACTGGTTGATTATATCATGAAAAATGATTACAAATGATCGGTAACATCCGGTCTACAAGATTCAGCTCACTAGCCTACTACATACATGTTCAATTACATAATCGGTCAACTCTAGACCTCTAAATCTTAAGATATATCTTCTATATTCTGTGGAATAAATTATGATGCGTAATTACATAGATTTATATACTTCATGTGATATTTTCATTGGCCTAAGAGGGATCAAATACCAAAGAACAAGATCAAATTTTTAAAAGCACCAGGTCGGCCTCCCCTAATCAAAATCCTTTGGAATATCCAAAGGGAGAAGTGCAGATCAAAGGGAAGGTTGGCCACATGCCAAGGAACACATGAATCAACAAACTAGGGCTTTGTAAGCTATGGAAAGGATCTGCAAGATTCTCTTATAGCAAATAGCTCCAAGAGGCTCTAGTGTTATAAGCCAGAAAATTGTCATGAATTCTAGAATCGATAACTTGCCAGAAAAAGATCCAAACATCCCATGGTTCAAGAATAAGGGAGATAGTCATGATTACAAGAAAAAACCATCTTTGCAAGATTCAATGAGCAAATGCAAGAAAATTCAGAAATAAATACTGAAACTGTAAAACAGAAAACAAACTGAAAAATAAAGGTTTCTGGTTTATGCAAGATCACCAAGAACCAGGGATTCTCCTGCATCAGACATTCGGTGTTGTTGAGAAAGTGAGTCCCTCACTTTGCTGGGGTCAGAGGAAAACCAAGGCAGACCACCTCTACTTGAGAAATCCAAGATGAATCTTCAACTGGTATATCCTTCCATTTCACAAGATACTCCTTGTATTGAATACTCTGGGTACTATGCCCAATCCTACTATCCAAAATATCTTCAATCTGATATAGTTCCTTCCATGGTAACTACTTCTCCAAGTTTGCAATACTATCTTCACTGAATTCTAATTCATGATACTGATGTAGATCGATGATGTTGAATATAGGTGAAATACTCAAACTATCCAGTAACTCCACTTCATATGCATTTCTGGAACTGAATTTCCTCAAGATCTTGCAAGGTCCAAACTTCCTCATCTACAACTTGCTATAGGCTCCAACTGGAAATATTTCTTTCCACAGATACACATCACTTCATTGCCAACTTCAAATTTCTCATGTCTTCTCTTCTCATCTTCTTTCTCCCTATACTTGTTGTTTATTTTCTCCAAGTGTTGCTTAACCTGAATATGTAAGGCCTTCATATGATCTGCAAATTCTTCTACTTTTGCACTTCTCATCCCTCAATTCTGATATACCTCTAGGGTGTGCTCCAATAACAATATCAAAAGGTGTTCTTCTGGTACTCTTGTTCACTGAATTATTGTAGGCAAACTCTGCTTGTGCAAAGATCAAATCCCAACTTCTAGTTTTTGCTCCAACTAAGCATCTCAACAAATTTCCCAAACTTCGGTTTACTATATCTGTCTGTCCATCAGTCTGTGGGTGAAAAGTGGAACTAAACTCCAAATCTATCTTCATCTTCTTCTAAAGTATTCTTCAAAAATAACCAACAAACTTAGTGTCTCTGTTGAAAACTATGTTCTTAGATAATCCATGTAATCTCACCACTTCTTTGAAAAATAAGTCAGCTATATGCACTACATCTAATGTCTTCTTACAAGGTATGAAATGAGTCATCTTTGAGACTCTATCCACCACCACAAATATAGAATCATTTCCTTGCTGTGTCTTAGGCAATCCAAGTATGAAATTCATGCTTATGTCCTCCTAGGGTCTCTCCGGAACTGTCAAAGGCTTATACAATCCCACATTCTAACTACTACCTTTCGCAACTTGGCAAACTCTATAACTCTACACAAGTTTTCTGACATCCTTATGAATCTAAGGCCAAAAGTAATGTTCACTCACCAATACTATTATTTTTTCAACACCAAAGTGTCCGGATAATCCTCCACTATGCTTCTCCTTTATTAGATTCTCCCTCGTATAACTCATAAGTATACACAGCTAAGCTCCTTTGAATAACATCTCATCCTGAATGAAATAATCCAACCACTTACTTCTATCTACCATAACCGTTGCTCTACATGCTTTCCAAGGTTCTATAAAATTTGGGTCATCATGATACAAGGTCTTCAACACCTCAAATCCTAACACTGTCACTCTCATCTCTGTTAGCAAATTCCTCCTTATAATGAATGCATCAGCAACTTTTTTTGAATTCTCACTTCTATGCTTCAACACAAAGGTGTAACTCTACAAAAACTCTATCCATCTCATATGTCTCTGATTCAACTTACTCTAACTATTCAAATACTGCAAGGTTCGATGATTGGTATACAACACAAACTCCTTAGGCAATAGGTAATGTCTCCACTTCTTCAAGGCTTGAACTATGGCATAAAATTCTTGATCATACACTGAATATCTCCTTCTTGCATCATTCAAATTTTCACTGAAATAAGCTACTGCTTTTCCTTCCTTACTTAACATGGATCCAATCACATTCGGACTTGCATCATAGTCTACTTGAAATACCTTGTTGAAATCTGGTAAAGCTAACACAAGTTACTCAGCTACCTTATGCTTTAGCAATTCAAAAATATTACTTGCTCGGGTTGTCCATTTGAATTCCTTCCTATCTCCTCTCATTGTCTCAGTCATAGGGCCACAAATTGAACTAAAATTTATGATAAACTTCCGATAGAAACTAGCCAATCCATGGAACGATCTTACCTCTCCAATGCTTTCTGGTGTAGTCCATTCAACAATTGCTTTTACCTTCTCAAGGTCCATCTTCCATCCATCTGCAGATATCACAAATCCCAAATAGACTAACTCTTCCTTCATAAAACTACACTTCTTCAGATTTATCAGCAACTTCTCTTCTCTCAACCTCTGCAAAACTTGTCTTAAATGCAACAAATGCTCCTCTTTTGTCTTACTGAAAAATTAGAATGTCATCCAAATATACAATAACAAACTTACCCAATAATTTCTTCAGTACTTCATTCATCAATCTCATGAAAGTACTTGGTGCATTAGTCAATCCAAAAGGCATCACCAACAATTCATACAATCCCTCACTTGTCTTGAATGTTGTCTTCCACTCGTCTCCTCTGATTTTGATCTAATGATATTCACTCTTCAATTCTATCTTTGTGTATTTTTTGGCTCCACTCAAATAATCCATTATGTCATCCATCCTAGGCAAAGGAAACTAGTACTTCACTGTGATCTTGTTTATTGCTTTGGATTTGGTACAAATTCTCCATTCTCCATTCTTCTTAGGTGCTAAGATAGCTAGCACTACACAGGGACTCAAACTTTCTCTAATCAAACCTTTCTTCAACAATTCCTGCACTTGTCTATTCAACTCTTTATTCTCTGTTGATGTCATCCAGTGTGCAGCTTTGTTAGGCAAACTAGCTCTAGGAATCAGGCCCATGCAATGACTGATGCTCCTCACAGGTGGTAATCCATCAGGTAAATTATCTAAAATGATATCTTCATACTCTATCAGCAACTCCTTTATCTCCTCCAGTTGTTCTTCATGTTCCAGGTTCTCAGTCTTCTTAGGAACTAAGGCAAAACACACATTCTCATGTCTCATTCCATCCAAGAATTTCCTTCCATCCACCAAATAGATTCTAGCATTCATACAGAATTCACTCTTCAGGGGCTCTTCCAAGGGTAACAAGGTTTGTTTCATCCCATTTGTTAAAATAGTGTATATGTTCTTTCTTCCATCATGTATTTCCTGTCTATCAAACTATCAAGGTCTTCCCAACAAAATATGACAAATATCCATAGGCATAATACCACACAAAACTTTATCATGATAATTTCCAATTTTCAATTTCACCAAGCATTGCTCACTTACTAACAACTTATGATCATCCTGAATCCATGCTATTTGATAAGGCTTGGGGTTTTTCAATATTTCTAGCTTCAATTTATTCAACATCTCTTCCGAAATAAGATTATTTGAACTACCACTATCAATAACTACTTTACAACACTTACAAAATACCTTACATCTTGTCCTAAACAAATTTCTCCTCTGCAAGGGCTCATCATCCTCTCTGATATGACACAAGACTGTCCTCATCATCAACAGTTATCCATCTTTTGGTTTGTTAGTTGATCCGGTGGGGCTATCTTCTACCAATGTTGTTCTTCAAGTGTTCTATGTCTTCTTAAATTCAAAAGCATGATGTCCTTCTCCTCCACACTTAAAGCAATTTTTTCAAAACACTTTTCCAAAACCTTCATTCCGGTAACCATCAGGTTCTCTCCTCTGGTATAAATTTTTGTCATCCTTTTGGTATGAACTTCCATCTTTACTTACTTTCGTGTCCTTGTTTTGATCTACACAGGTTCCTCTTCCTCCAGGATATTCCCTGCCTCCTTGAAATCTTCCTCTAAAAAACCTTCCACCTCTACCTCTCTATCTCTTCTTGTCTTTTGTTCAACTTCTCTTTTTCTTTCAAGGCATATTGGTAAGATTCTTCTACACTCTACAACTTGATCAAACTAATTTCATCCTTATAGACATCCACAATCCATTCAAATATCTCACAACTTGTTCAACCTCATCATCAACATGTCCAGATCTAATATTCAACTTGTAGAATGCTTCGGTATACTCCTTCACACTTGATTCTTTCTACTTCAAGTTCTGTAACTTCCAAAATAGATTTACTTGGTAATCAACCGACATAAACTTCAATTTCAACTTGGCAACCATCTGCTCTCGTGATTTGATCTTCTCTTTGCCTCTTCTCTGTCTATCAACCTACAAATGTTCCCACCAAAGAGATGCATGACCTTTCAATCGAGTATAGGCATATTTCACCTTTCTTTCTTCTGTGGTGTTCTCAAAATCAAGATACTTCTCCAACTCTGAGATCCAATCCATTAATTCATTTAAATCCAACTTTCCATCATACTCCAATGGGGTAAAATGTGGTTTAGTGTTTGCCCTACTCAAAACCCTCAAGAACCTCTCCTCATCTAGATCAATCACCGGTGGATTTGTTACTTGTTTAGCCGGTGCTTCTTCTTCTTCATCTTCAATATGTTGACCTCTTCTATGGATTGTTTCAACAACTTCCAACCGGGCTACAATTCCTCTCAACATTTCCATCACAGTAAGGTCTGCATTTCCATGCACTCCACCATTCCTATTTCCTCTATGTGCCATCTTCACACAAATATTCTATAGCTACAGGTTGAGTGCATGGTCTTCCACCCTACAACAAAATCTTCAGGATAACGCAATCTCCAGAATGAAATCTCGCTCTGATACAACTTGGTGCAGTCACAGTTAGAAGAGACCTCAATGAGATCTATCCGGACCATGCAACAAGAGTAAAACACAATGAAAGAAAGACGAGATTATGGAGCCAATGCAAAACTGATTGATTATATCATGAAAACTAATTACAAATGACCGGTAACATCTAGGCTACAAGATTCAACTCACTGGCCTGCTACATACATGCTCAATTACAAAATCAGTCAACTCCGGACCTCTAAATCTTAAGATATATCTTTTATATTCTCTGGAATCAATTATGATGCTTAATTACATTAATTTATATGCTTCAAGAGAGATCCACATCAGCCCAAGTAGGATCAAATGTTGAAGAACAAGATCAAATGTGTAAAAGCACCAAGTTAGCCTCCGCCAATGAAAAATCCTCCCAAAAATCCAAGGGGAGAAGAGCAGATCAGAGGGAAGGTTGGCCACACGCCAAGGAACATAGAAATCAAAAAATTGGGGCTTTCCAAGCTATGGAAAGGATATGAAAGATTCACCAATAGCAAATAGGTCCAAGCAGTTCTGGTGTTCTAAGCCATAAAACTGTCTCAAAATCCGGAAGTGATAACTTGTCGGAAAAAGATCCAAATGTCTCGTGGTTCAGGAATAAGGAAGATAGTCATGATTATAAGAAAAATCTAGCTCTGTAAGATCCTATAAGAAAATACAAAAAGAAATGCTGAAACTACAAAACAGAAACCAAACTAAAAAGAAATGTTTTTGATTGATGCAAGATTGCCAAGAACCAAGGATGCTCCTACATCACTACACTTGGTTTGGAATTGGCAACTTTCAACATCGACATGGGGACACTTAAGAAGCTTTCTGAGACTCTATATATCTTAAGTTTCTTCCTGCATCTTCCTTTCAGGATTGGGGAGACTTCATACATACACCTTTGGTCTTGTTTCTTCCTAACGGGAGAAATATTGTCTAACGCTTGTAAAGTAGCTTCTTCATTCAATTTTGAGACTCTTCTTCTCTCTTATGAGGGGGATTTTTTCCTCACGTGGGGTTTTATCCTTCTCATTCTTCTTTGAGAGTTCTTGTATTTCCATCTCTCTTTTTGTGGGGAGTTTTCCCCCACTGGGTTTCATTCATTTCTCTATTTGTGAGCTCGATTGCATTGCATTTGTACATTGGTACCTAACATGGCCTAGTAGCCAGAACCCATATTGCATTCTTAGCTTGAGTCTACATCCCCCTAAGTTGCACTTAAAAGGGAGTGTTGGTGTAATTAAGGCAATTTACCTTGGTTTATTCTTTCCTAGGTCCTAATTATACTTTTCTTAAGATTACTTAGGGGATTGTACAGGATTCATTGGAGCATCTCCACTTTAGGTGAACATATCACTTTATCATATCCACCTTTCATAGTTGCACTTTTCCACCTTTGGTGGGTGACCACCTTTAGTGGCGTTATCATGTGATCACTTTTCTACTTTAGGTGGGTTGATATCTTGTTGCTCTACTTATCATGTCATGAGACAACAACACTTGTAATTATCTCATTCACTCACCTTGGCTATATAACCAAGGGAGTCTCCTATGTACATTTGTCTAGTCTAGCTTATTGCATCATTGATGAGAATACTATTTACTCTTGTCTCTATTATTCTCTCTTGTTATTGTGTTATTCAATAGGCCTCTAGAACTTGGGTGACTCTCTTCATAACCAATTCTTACAACTTTCCATTTTTAAGGGTTCTTTGACATTCATGGTGGTACAATTTCATGTGAAATCATACTTAGATAGCTACATACTATTATTATTGTCTCCACACTTGGGTCCAATAATAGTTTTCCATATTTTCTCTTTTTCTAAGGATTTGTGTTTCCTTTGTTGAGTTGCATCTTTTATAAGGATATCAATCCTTTCATAGAATTCTCCTTCCTTCACAAGGACTTTTACCTTTCTTTGAGGCATGTTTCCCTGATTAGGCATCCCTCCTTACTATTGAAAGCATGCAATCCTTCATCAAGAATCATATTTCTTAGCAATAGAAAAGGTGTGTATCCTTGGTGTCTTTCCCTCCCCTTTGGTTGAAAATGGTATTTTTGTTAAAGATCTCCTATTGGAGGTAGATATCTTGGGAAAAGATCTCTTCCTCCTTCTTTGTTAATTATGTACCCCTCAAAAGAATCATTTTACACTTGTCACCAGATATCTATTTTACAACTATCTCCTCCTTTCTTAAAAGAGTTGTGTCCTCTTTCTTGCTTGGAGTGTATGTGCATCATTTCTTAAAGGATATCTCCTTGATGATGAAGGTGTTTATCCTTGTTATGTTACCTTTCTACCTTAAGGCATCAGCATGAGACTATTTTGAGATCTTAAAGGGGGGCATGTGTGTGGCCTCTTTGCTCCTTGTCCTTGTGTCACTGCAAGACCCACTTTAAAGTAGGATTTATATACAAACAAAATTTTATGTTTGGTTATCCTAGTCTTAGTGTCACTATAGCACCCATTTTATAGTGGGAATTTATTAAAAACAACAAATTTTATTTGGTTATCCTTGTCCTGTTGTAACTACAACACCCATTTTGTAGTAGTATTTCCTTACAAATAGCAATCTTTGTTTGGTGATCTTTGTCTTAGTGTTACTGCAATACCCATTTTGTAGTAGGCTTTCCATAAAAAATAATGAATTTTATTTGTTTATCCTTGCCTCGGTGTCACTGCATCACCCATTTTTTAGTAGGTTGCCTTGCAAACAGTGATTTTTTTTTTGTAATCTTTCTTTTTAGGATGAGTCAACTATAATAACACACCTTCCTAGACAAATTTTACTCTCCTTTCTTTTTCACAAAGATCACACAACATAACACACTTGGTTGTCCAGTAAAGGTTTTGCTTCCCCATGGATCACCTAGCATAACACAACTTGATAGCTAGTGGAATCCATGTCTCCTTCTCTATTTGAGATGAACCCATAGCATAACACACCTTGCTACTTATTGGATCATGGATTCATGTCTCATAATTTTTATGAATTCTGTTTCTGTTTCCATATGATCGCTTGTGCTCTTATAATAGCATTCAAGAAATGATATTACCAACTGAGACATTTTAATTATTGAGGTCTCTTTAGCTAGTTGACTTGTAGCCATGTTTTTTTAGTACTAACCTCTTTTATGTGTCTTTTATTTTTTTTTTCCTTTTGTTTGGCTTTGCTTTGCTTTTATTTTGTATTTCCTCCCTTGTACATGATTGTATGAGTTGAGATCTTAAGCTTGGGGGCTTTTCTGTCAAAATTAGTGATGTCTTATCTCTTATAATCTTCCTCCCAATTACTCATATCTCTCTCTCTCTCTCTCTCTCTCTCTCTCTCTCTCTCTCTCTCTCTCTCTCTCTCTCTCTCTCTCTCTCTCTCTCTCTCTCTCTCTCTCTCTCTCTCTCTCTCTTCTCATTTACCATGAAATTGTGAGGGTATACAATTTACTATACTACACTCATTAGAGTATTGTAATTCCTAGCAAAAATTAAGATGGTCCACCATATCTAGATGAGATGAGAGACAAGAACATTCCTTAATGGATCTATAACTATAAAAGGGAGTGTTTGGATACCCTTTCTATTTTTTCAATAGGTTTTGACATAATGCACTCCCAATTTGTTCAATAAGGATAGGGGAATCAAATCTAGAGCAGTGTAGCATGTCCTCTAGCCTTAATTGGATAGTAAAAATTTCACTTTAAAAATTGGCCAAGGGAGTAAATTATCGGTGACTAGATGGATCAGAGATGGTAAGGTTGTAATTCCTCTTTTAAAGAATCTCAAAAATATTGTCCATGGTGAGAGAGCCAATGACTTAAGAGACTTTGACTATTGAATAACTAATACCATCATGTGGAGCATTGATTAATGGTTTGAGAGCTTCCCAATGATTTTGATAAATAAATTACCTTGTATGTGAACTTATTCTTTTATGGTAAGGAGAGTGCTAATGTTGAGGCCTTTCCAAGCTGAACAAACATAAGGGAAGCTAGAGTAAATGAAATAGCACGCAACAATGATCTAAGCTTCATTTCCAGTTAGAGCCTAATTATCTATTTAACACATAAGGCCATATCCTTTCGGTGAATATAAAGTAATCCCAAGCTACCATATGTATTCCCATAGTAAACAACTAAA
>NC_081406.1:31010120-31026120 GCF_030272615.1 Cryptomeria japonica | reverse complement strand
TTTGTTGTAAAACACTTAGATGTCAAAATTTTATTTTCCTAAGTGTTGCCATCAATGCCAAAGGGGGAGATTTTTGGCATCTTTTATGTTTATGTTGTGATTGTTAATGATGGACACACACTTGTACTAAGAACCCCTTTATATGTATGAGCTAGAGCTCAACCGGTATTTGTTCCAACTGGTATGTTGTATTCTAGTCTTTAGACTAATGATTTTGCAGAATGTGTTTCCCGGTCTGAAGCGGCATGACAACCCCAAGCGGTTCGTAGATCTCAACTGGTACAAGGGAGAAAAGTAGCATAACACATTCTTACCAGTCTTCATTTTTATCAAACTGGCAACCGGTATTTTGTATGAACCAGTAATACTCTGTGATGAGTTACCAATTGGCATTTTGTGATGAGTTACCAACCCACTGATTGATTGATGGTGCCAACACACTGACGGTGTTTTTTGTGTCGTGTTATTGAGTATGTCTAGATTCATTGAACCTAGGAAATTGTAATGTAATCCTATTGGACAGACATGAAATCAGATTCCTTTAAAAGGACATCATGTCTACGGTTTTGAGTTGTTGAAACTGTTGTTGAAAGGGTTGATGTTGTGGCTAGAGTTTAAGGTGGTAGTTGAGTTGTTGAAGAGCGATCTTATCTGAGAAGATCGAGTTGTAAAATAGAAAGAGATAGAGAAGATTGAAGTAATGCTGGAGTGCATTAGTAGTGAACTATACTGGATCTAATCAAGTAGTTTATGCTATAAGATAGATCAAACACTTGTTGATTACTCACATCTTTGACAAGTATGTAGCCCTTAACCGGGTAGGCCTCAAAGCCTTTGTAAAATCCTCTAACAAGGTGGTTCACTTCTGTGAATCTGAAATCCTCTAACAAGGTAGTCTTTAATCAGACTTATCTCCTAACAGAGATTGAGATTCCTAATAGGATCTATTCTGGTGAAGAACATTGTAAGACCTTAACTGGTCTGGTTTCTATTCTGCAGATAGTGACTTGTGAGTTCCCTCTGACCGTGGTTTTTCCCAGTTGGGTTTCCACATCAATTATCTTGTGTTATGGTTGTATTGCTTTTGTGGGTGAATGCTTTATTTGCATTTTGGTTTGCATGAGTGATAACCAGTCTGTCTGTTAGACTGTTTTACCAGTTTATCTTCAGACTGTGTAAGTGTTTAAGTACAGAGATTTTTGGCATACTAATTCACCCCCCTCCCTCTTAGTAATCATCAATTGGTATCAGAGCCTACCTTTCTATAAGTTTAACCACTTGGAAAGAGATATGGGGGAATACACTTTAAGGGAACTTACTCAACGGCTCACTAAGTCTGAGCAAGCCTATGATGATCTTCTGGTCAAATACAAGGCATCTCAAGGAAAAAGGAGAGAACATGCAGAAAAGTTGATGGAGCTATCTAAAAGTAGTTATGAAGATGAAGCTAATATGGAAGCCATGATTGTAGAAGTGAATAAGCTGAATGATTCAAACTCCAACCTGAGAAAGGAGTTGGAAGGACTGACTATCTAGTTTAGTCAAGAGCTTGAGAACCGTAGGAAAGATTAAGATCGGATAAAGGATAGAGATCATGAGATCTCCAAGTTGAAACAAGAGATTAGTGCACTTACTGCTCACCTTCATGAGAGCGGGATGGAAAAGGAAGACATGCAAGGTGAACTGAACATAGCCGTCTCTGAAAATGCAAGTCTAATGGAGACAAATACTGCTATTTCCAAAGAACTCTCTGAGTCAAAGGAAATACTTGCTAAGTTTGGCAAAAGTACTATCAAGCTAGAGAAAAAGCTTGAGTCATCTAGACCGGAAAAGAATACCAATGGTCTTGGTTTCTCTAGACATGAGGAAGGAGAATCCTCAAGAACAAATGATGAAACATCAAAGAAGCAATTGGTACTCAAAGGAAACGGTAAGCAAAAATTCAAACCTGTTTGCTTTAACTGTCTTAAAGAAGGACACACTGCCAATGTATGTAGGAGAAAAGCCTACAATAATTTTCCATATTTTATCAACAATGTACCTAGATCCAATAGGTTCAATGGTCATTGTTATGCATGCAACAAGTTTGGGCATAGAGCATCTGAATGCAGGTCTATCATGAACAATACCGGAAGATATCCTCAGAGGACGCAAGGAGCTAGTCCGGAATCTTTTGTAAACCAGAACCCTAATCGGTTTGATGCCTATAATTATCGGTCAAGCAACAATGGTTATCAACCGGTAACCAGATGGAGAGAAAATTGTTGGATTTGTCATGGACATGGACAAAATGTGGCTACATGCAGAAGGAAGAATGGAAATATGAACAATGGACCTTGGAGAGCACCTAGATTGGTTTGTTATCACTGCAACAAACTGGGTCACATTGCAAGATTCTATAGAAGCAGAAAGAGTATATCCGATGATATACTGGTCACTTAGAAAGGAGAAGTTGTTGTTGAAAAAGTTCAAGCAGACATGAACAAAACCTGGAGGAAGAAACCAACAATGTTGGAAGAGGAACCGGTTTCTGCACCTAGTGTGGAAATATCAGAACTGGCAAACTAAGCTCCAAAGAAGCTTAGGGGGAGCAAATAGCGAAATGATTGTGAACCCCTGGTTACACCGGTAAAAGACCTCAACTGGTACATGATATCTATCGCTTGGTAGAAGACTGGAAACGGTAAAGGAGGCAAATTAGGGTTTTTGCCCTAATAGAGGAGCATTAATGGTGGTAGGTGAGAGACATGTATAAAAGAATATTTCAAATCATTTCTCACTATCTGTTTTTGAGTGAAGAAAAGTTTTCAAGTGCAGAGCGAAGAAAAGGCGATTTGAGCTAAGATTTCAAGAAATTGATAAATCTTGAAGGAGATTCAAATCCAGTTTGCAAGCAGCCATGGAGAACACAAAGCGGTGATTTGGCAACCGACGGAGAGTGGAGTGAAGCAGAATCAGGAAGCCCTAAATTCGTGTTGTAAAGGTATTTTTCGTGTTCTTGAAAATACTCAACAATGGCTTCCGCATCTCATACTAGTTCTAGTACATCCATTGAGTCGGAAAGTTTTATTCAGAGGAAGTCCAAATATAATGCCTTATCACAAGTTTCGGCTGGAGTCATAGTTGAAGAAGGAATTTCTGATTATATTGATTGCAAAATAGAAAACCTAGGGTCTTTAGCTATTCACACCCAGTTAGGTTTATTTTGTGGCAAGGACAAAAAGATCAAACTGGAGTTTAGTATCCTAGAGAAGAAGAAACTCCATAATGCAGTATACTTTCTAGAAGATTTTATGGAGGATCACATCAGGATCATTTTGAGCAGAGTCCATGGTGACAAGATGTACCTAGAGTGGATGCATGATATTAGGCCTCAGCCAATTCATGCAGTCACTAGTTTTTGCAACATAGGGGAAGTGCCAGCCCTAAGAACGATAAGCAAAACTGAAATGGCCAAGCTCACCGGTTCAACAAGTGACTCATGGGGTATGATAGTTAATCCTATCAAGGATGATTTGGTGAAATACGCCTACATGGTGATAGGCTACAAAACATTTTCAACTAGCAGGATTAATTATATGTCTGTTGCAGCAGTAAATGCCGCTTACTGGATTATTAAAGAGGATGCATCTTTTGACTTATGCACCGGTATGCAGAGGCAACTCTTGTTGAATCTAAAGGCGATCAAATAGGACAATGCACTGAGGTTTAAGTTTGGACAACTACTGATAGGGTTGTTCTTCTATTTCCAAGCTACTTTCCTGGAGTAGGAGATGTCCAGTGGTCTCCTGACCAACCCGTAACCAAGTAGATCAAGGAAAGCATACAAGCCATTGGAACCGGTTACCCTAAAGTACTGAACAAATATTTTGATGAGTTCAGAAGAAAGATGAGTCAAAGGGTAAGGATATCAGGTGATATAGTTAAGAAATATGAAGATGACATCTATTTCACCATTTAGGTGGACAAATGCTTAATGGAGGTTGTTCAACCGAGAATGGAGGAAGTGGAGCCAATGGGCTATGAAGTTATGTATGATATGCTGGAAGGGTATGCCTCAACCCTTATTGCCTCGCCTCTTGATCCAAAGGCTAAAAGGATCAGAACCTACTTGGATAGGATTGCACCAGCTGAAGAACCATCAGTTAAGAAAGGTAAAGAACTGGCAGCGAAGAAAGCCAAAGTAGTGCCTGGAGCATCGACACCAGGTACCACTGCAACTCCAAGAGTGACCAAGCGGTCACCTACAAAGAAGCAACCAGAGGTAACACCAGCAAAAGTCTTTGAAAGAAAAAGGAAGATGAAGACAAATGAACCAGACTCTGAAGAGACCGAGTCTGATGAAAAGCCAAAGAAGGCCAGACAGACAAAGAAAATGAAGAAGAATGAATCAGCAGCATCTGCACCGGTAAATATTGACATCTCCTCATACAAACCTTTGACACATTTTCAAAGGACAGTTAAGAATATTAAGAGAAAATTGCTTCATGATTTAGTAGATTATTTTGATTATTTTAGTGATGAGGAAAAGGAAGAAGTATTACAGGAAATCATCATTTATTTGTGTGAAAATGACCGGTCACCATCAGAGATTAAATCTCAGATACCAGATTCTTTATTTAAAGCATTAGATAATAAATGGTGCATTGCCATTGAAAAGGAACAAGAGATTAGGGAGAAAGTATTTGCATAGTACTTTCTCGACCTCTCAAATTCAAAATTGTTTGATGTGTTGGACCAAAATAAAGGTCTCTTCTTCACAAGGAGAAGAAGACTCTAGTTGTTGGAGGGGAGAATTGATGATGTTGAAAAAGATACTCATCAGCAGGGTATGTGCAGGATCATGGTGTGCCAAAACAGGCCCTTAAGTGGCAATGAAATTTCAGAAAAATTAGAGTTATGGAACTTGACATGAAAATTTGAATAAGTTGTGAACATTATTTTTAAAATATGTAAGAAGAGAATATATAGAAAATTGAATGTAGTTTCTAAGCTACTAGTTGTTTTTTGGAAAACAAAATCATATTTGATGAAAATTTCAAATTTCAATGCAGTGGTACTAAAATTTCAGGAAAAAAATAAGAAGTAGACGTATGTCTGACCACCCTAATCAAAATCAAATCTTAATATTTTTTTATAATATTTATCATATAAGTATTAGACTCATGTTCGGATGTGACACATATTTTTTTTAAAAAATTTATGAATTAAATAATTATTTATGATTTTTTTACTACAGCTTTTCAGAAATTCAGAAACTCCTACATCTAACCACCTTAACTTGGTCAAAACCTTATGAAATTTAATTTTTTTTTATTTTTCCCTATAGTAGATGAATCATAGGATGTGACGCATGTTTCGGTTTCAAAAAATGTTATACCGTTTGAAAGTTATGAGTGTTTTTCAATCAGTATATCAATCAAGACTATTGTCAGAATTCAATTAGAAAATAAATAATAATTATTTACTAAAGTCAAAATAAGACAAGCCTTATATTGTTGGAAAGCTGGGAACGTCCTTAAAAAACCCTTTTCGTTTTATCAATTTAGGCTACAAAAAAAGTCGTCAGCCACCAGTGTAAAGTCTGGAAAACCAAGGAATACTGAAAAACATGTTTTTTCAGTTGACTTTCCAAGCTTGTAACTTCCAAGCCTAATACCAAAGCATTCCCGAGCCAAAATTTGAAATTTAAAAATTTGAGTACAAAAATCAGATATTGGATAAAATCAAATATCGGATTTTATTCGATATCTGATTTTTGTACAAAAATTTGCGGTCCCCGATGAATTTCCCTTTGCCGCCATTTATCAAGTAAACTACCACATGGCAGAAATCTGATATCCGATTAAATTGGATATCAGTTTTTATTATTCATATTTTAAAGAGGGAGAGAAGGAGAGGGAGAGAGGGAGAAGAGAGAGAGAGAGAGAGAGAGAGAGAGAGAGAGAGAGAGAGAGAGAGAGAGAGGGACGGAGAGAGAGAGAGAGAGAGAGAGAGAGGGGGGGGAGAGAGGGAGAGGGAGAGAGAGAGAGGGGGGAGAGAGGGAGAGGGAGAGAGAGAGGAGGAGAGGGAGAGAGGGAGAGAGAGAGAGAGGGAGGAGAGGGAGAGAGGGAGAGAGAAAGAGAGAGAGAGAGGAGAGGGAGACAGAGAGAGGGAGGGAGAGAGAGAGAGAGGAGGAGAGGGAGATAGAGAGAGAGGGAGACAGAGAGAGAGAGAGAGAAGGAAGGAGAGAGAGAGAGAGTGAGAAAGAGAGACCATATGACCCCTAACGACACAATTTGGTGTCTTAAGGGGACCTATGGTGTCGTTAGGGGTCATATGGTGTCTTGGGACACCATAGGACCCCTTAAGACACCAAATCATGTCATTAGGGGTCATATTGTGTCTTACGGCCCATAACTATGACCCCTAATGATAGTTATGTGATATGGTGTCCCATGAACCCTTATGACCTCTCAAGACAACATATGACCCCTAATGACACCATATTGGGTCGCTTTGGGTCATATTATGTCCTAAGGGGTCATATTGTGGTCTATGACCCCTTAGGACACCATATGACCCCTAAAAACATGATTTGGTGTCTTAAGGGGTCCTATGGTGTCGTTAGGGGTCATATGGTGTCCGTAGGGGTCATATGGTGTCTTGGGACACCATAGGACCCCTTAGGACACAATATAACCCCTTAGGACACAATATAACCCAAAGCGACCCAATATGGTGTCATTAGGGGTCATATGGTGTCCTAAGAGGTCATAAGGGTTCATGGGACACCATATGACCCCTATGGACACCATATGACCCCTAACGACACCATCGAACCCCTTAAGAAACCAAATCATGTCGTTAGGGGTCATATTGTGTCCTAAGGGGTCCAATGGTGTCCCAAGACACCATATGACCCCTATGGACACCATATGACCCCTAACAACACCATATGACCCCTTAAGACACCAAATCATGTCGTTAGGGGTCATATTATGTCTTACGGGGTCGTAGGACACAATATGACCCCTAACGAAATGATTTGGTGTCTTAAGGGGTCCTATGGTGTCGTTAGGAGTCATATGGTGTCCATAGGGGTCATATGGTGTCTTGGGACACCATAGGACCCCTTAGGACACAATATGACCCCTAACGACATGATTTGGTGTCTTAAGGGGACTGATGGTGTCGTTAGGGGTCATATGGTGTCCATAGGGGTCATATTGTGTCTTATGGGGTCGTAGGACACAATATGACCCCTAACGACATGATTTGGTGTCTTAAGGGGTCTTATGGTGTCACAAGACACCATATGATCCCTAACGACACCATAGGACCCCTTAAGACACCAAATCATAACATTAGGGGTCATATTGTGTCTTACGGGGTCGTAGGACAAAATATGACCCCTAACGACATGATTTGGTGTCTTAAGGGGTCCAATGGTGTCATTAGGGGTCATATGGTGTCCCATGAACCCTTATGACCTCTTAGGACACCATATGACCCCTAATGACACCATATTGGGTTGCTTTGGGTCATATTGTGTCGTTAGGGGTCATATTGTGTCGTTAGGGGTCCTATGGTGTCCCAAGACACCATATGACCCCTATGGACACCATATGACCCCTAACAACACCATATGACCCCTTAAGACACCAAATCATGTCGTTAGGGGTCATATTGTGTCCTACGACCCCATACGACACAATATGATCCCTAACGATATTATTTGGTGTCTTAAGGGGTCCTATGGTGTCGTTAGGGGTCATATGGTGTCCATAGGGGTCATATGGTGTCTAGGGACACCATAGAACCCCTTAAGACACCATATGACCCCTAATGACCCCATATTGGGTCACTTTGGGTCATATTGTGTCGTTAGGGGTCATATTGTGTCTTAAGGGGTCCTATGGTGTCACAAGACATTATATGACCCCTATGGACACCATATGACCCCTAACGACACCATAGGACCCCTTAAGACACCAAATCATGTCGTTAGGGGTCATATTATGTCCTACAACCCTGTACGACACAATATGATCCCTAACGATATGATTTGGTGTCTTAAGGGGTCATATGGTGTTGTTAGGCATCATATGGTGTCCATAGGGGTCATATGGTGTCTTGGGACACCATAGGACCCCTTAAGATAGCATATGACCCCTAATGACACCATATTGGGTCGCTTTGGGTCATATTGTGTCATTAGGGGTCATATTGTGTCATTAGGGGTCATATTGTGTCTTAAGGGATCCTATGGTGTCCCAAGACACCATATGACCCCTATGGACACCATAGGACCCCATAAGACACCAAATCATGTCGTTAGGGGTCATATTGTGTCCTACGACACAATATGATCCCTAACAATATGATTCGGTGTCTTAAGGGGTCCTATGGTGTTGTTAGGGGTCATATGGTGTCCATAGGGGCCCTTAAGACACCATATGACTCCTAATGACACCATATTGGGTTGCTTTGGGTCATATTGTGTCGTTAGGGGTCATATTATGTCTTAAGTGGTCCTATGGTGTCCCAAGACACCATATGACCCCTAACAACACCATAGGACCCCTAACGACACCATAGGACCCCTTAAGACACCAAATCATGTCGTTAGGGATCATATTGTGTTGTACGGGGTTGTAGGACACAATATGACCCCTAAAGACATGATTTGGTGTCTTAAGGGGTCCTATGGTGTCGTTAGGGGTCATATGGTGTCCATAGGGGTCGTATGGTGTCTTGGGACACCATAGGACCCTTTAAGACACAATATGACCCCTTAGGAAACAATATGACCCAAAGCGACCCAATATGGTGTCATTAGGGGTCATATGGTGTCCTAAGAGGTCATAAGGGTTCATGGGACACCATATGACCCCTATGGACACCATATGACCCCTAACAACACCATCGGACCCCTTAAGACACCAAATCATGTCGTTAGGGGTCATATTGTTTCCTAAGGGGTCCTATGGTGTGCCAAGACACCATATGATGCCTATGGACACCATATGACCGCTAACGACACCATAGGACCCCTTAAGACACCAAATCATGTCATTAGGGGTCATATTGTGTCTTACGGGGTCATAGGACACAATATGACTCCTAACGACACAATTTGGTGTCTTAAGGGGTCTATGGTGTCACAAGACACCATATGATCCCTAACGACACCATAGCACCCCTTAAGACACCAAATCATAACATTAGGGGTCATATTATGTCTTACGGGGTTGTAGGACACAATATGACCCCTAAAGACATGATTTGGTGTCTTAAGGGGTCTGATGGTGTCGTTAGGGGTCATATGGTGTCCATAGGGATCATATGGTGTCCCATGAACCCTTATGACCTCTTAGGACACCATATGAACCCTAATGACACCATATTGGGTCGCTTTGGGTCATATTGTGTCGTTAGGGGTCATATTGTGTCTTAAGGGGTCCTATGGTGTCCCAAGACACCATATGACCCCTAACGACACCATATGACCCCTATCAACACCATATGACCCCTTAAGATGCCATATAACCCCTATCAACACCATATGAGCCCTTAAGACACCAAATCATGTCGTTAGGGGTCATATTGTGTCCTACGACCCCGTACGACACAATAAGATCCCTAACGATATTATTTGGTGTCTTAAGGGGTCCTATGGTGTCGTTAGGGGTCATATGGTGTCCATAGGGGTCATATGGTGTCCCATGAACCCTTATGACCTCTTAGGACACCATATGACCCCTAATGACACCATATTGGGTCGCTTTGGGTCATATTGTGTCGTTAGGGGTAATATTTTGTCTTAAGGGGTCCTATGGTGTCCCAAGGCACTATATGACCCCTATGGACACCATATGACCCCTAACCACACCATAGGACCCCTTAAGACACTGAATCATGTTGTTAGGGATCATATTGTGTCGTTCAGGGTCGTAGGACACAATATGACCCCTAGCGACGTGATTTGGTGTCTTAAGGGGTCCTATGGTGTCGTTAGGGGTCAGATGGTGTCCATAGGGGTCATATGGTGTCTTGGGACACCATAGGACCCCTTAAGACACAATATTACCCCTAACAACACAATATGACCCAAAGCAACCCAATATGGTGTCATTAGGGGTCATATGGTGTCCTAAGAGGTCATAAGGGTTCATGGGACACCATATGACCCCTATGGACACCATATGACCCCTAACGACACCATCGGACCCCTTAAGACACCAAATCATGTCGTTACGGGTCATATTGTGTCTCCCTCTCTCCCTCTCTCCCTCTCCTCCTCTCTCTCTCTCTTTGTCTCCCTCTCCTCCTCTCTCTCTCTCTCTCTCTCTCTCCCTCTCTCCTTCTCCTCCTCTCTCTCTCTCTATCTCTCTCTCTCCCTCTCTCCCTCTCCTCCTCTCTCTCTCTCCCCCTCTCCCTCTCTCTCTCTCCCTCTCTCCCTCTCCTCCTCTCTCTCTCTGTCTCTTCCTCTCCTCCTCTCTCTCTCTCTGTCCCTCTCTCCCTCTCCTCCTTTCTCTCTATCTCTCTCTCTCCCTCTCTCCCTCTCCTCCTCTCTCTCTCTCTCTCTCTCTCTCTCTCTCTCTCTCCCTCTCTCCCTCTCCTCCTCCTCTCTCTCTCTCTCTCTCCCTCTCTCCCTCTCCTCCTCTCTCTCTCTCTCTCCCTCTCTCCCTCTCCTCCTCTCTCTCTCCCTCTCTCCCTCTCCTCTCTCTCTCTCCCTCTCTCCCTCTCCTCCTCTCTCTCTCTATCTCTCTCTCTCACTCTCCTCCTCTCTCTCTCTCTCTCTCCCTCTCTCCCTCTCCTCCTCTCTCTCTCTCTCCCTCTCCCTCTCCTCCTCTCTCTCCCTCTCTCTCTCTCCCTCTCTCCCTCTCCTCCTCTCTCTCTCTCTCTCCCTCTCTCCCTCTCCTCCTCCTCTCTCTCTCTTTAAAATATGACCAATAAAATCCGATATCCGATTTAATCGAATATCAGATTTTTGCCATGTGGCAGTTTAGTTCATAAATGGCGGCAACGGGAATTTTTTTGGGGGACCACATATTTTTGTACTAAAATCGGATATCAGATTTTACCGGATATCGAATTTTATCGGATATCCAATTTTGGTACTAAAAACCAAAAAAAAAAAGGGTTTGTGGGCCATTCTGTTGATTCCAAGGGCCGATAGTCTGGGTCCTATGTTTTCTATCGACAATCATGGGGTTGCAGATAGCTAGAAACAAATTAGTGCTTTTGGGAGATTCTTAAAGTGAAAACTTACATTGTCAATCACGAAGGAGCATATGTGTGGAGGGAAATTTGGAGTAGTAGTCGTCGAAAGTCTAAATGCAAAAGAAAACTTTCAAATTACCAAGTTGAAGTGTATAGAGAAAGAGATAGAGAATGTCATAGGAGGAGAAGACAAGGTATGTTAAATATTGCTAATGTTACTTCAACTGAAGAGGAAATTGAAATTGAAAATGTGCCACAAGTTATTGAAAATGAAAATGTAGATTTTGAAAGTGAAAATATTGAAAATGTTGAAAGTGATAATGAAAATGCTCAACATGTGGAAAATGTGCCACAGGTTATTGAAAATGAAAATGTAGATTTTGAAAGTGAAAATATTGAAAATGTTGAAAGTGATAATGAAAATGCTCAACATGTGGAAAATGTGCCACAAGTTATTGAAAATGAAAATGTAGATTTTGAAAGTGAAAATATTGAAAATTTTGAAAATGTTGAAAGTGATAATGAAAATGCTCAAAATGTGGAAAATGTGCCACAAGTTATTGAAAATGAAAATGTGGATTTTGAAAGTGAAAATATTGAAAATTTTGAAAATGTTGAAAGTGATAATGAAAATGCTCAACATGTGGAAAATTTTGACATACGAGGTGAAAATGTGGAAAACTTTAACATTGAAGGTGGAATTGCCTCACCAAGTGAACCATACGTAACACCTAATTACTTTAGAAAGGAAGACCCTCTCATGGATGAAAGACAAATTCCAAATCCAAGACTTTCAAGAACCCCAAAATGGTTATTTGAAATCGATGAGAACATTATTGTGAATCTTGAAGGCAAGAGGTCAACAAGAACCATTCAGTTGTGGGCTACAAAACTTTTCAACCAAAATTTTAGCAAGAAGACATTGACCAAGCAATGCCAACTCTTTGTTCAATTGCTAAAGATGATAAAGATGAGACCATTGCTAAACAAATTGAAGATTTGTATGAACAAGAAAACGGAGAGAAATTCTATTATTGCAAAAAATCTATTTGACGCTCTCAATTCTATTGGAAAGAATACCAAAGAAAAAGATAAGAGAGCCGCTCGAAGAGTGATTACAACCTCCTTAGTAAGCCATCAATTGAGGAAGGCTCATCAAATGAGACAAACTTGTGTTGATCTTAACATAAACCATAAAACTTTGGATAGAGCACTTGCACGAAGACAAAGACTTGACGATCCACTTCAACAAGATACATGGGCATTTGGTGGGAGGCTTCCACGTGTTGATAGAAAGTTGACTAACAATGTGAAGGAAGAGATTCAACAATTTTGGCACTCTAATTCTAGAGTGTCACCCAATGTAAAGGATGTTTTGAAATTAAGAATCGACAACTGAGACCGCACACCGCATCCCAAACATTTCTTGGAATCAAGCCAAACAATGTTGTACAAAAAATTTTGTGAATTACATCCAACTTTGCAAATATCACAAAGGGCCTTTGAATCTTTGAAACCATTTTATTGTGTTCCTCTTAAGATTCGCAATACCTGTTGTTGCAAGTACCATGTGGAGTTTTCAATGTACCATGAACTTTTATGTCATATTCGTTCTACGATGCATACTAATGAGATGTTGTAGGAGTGTGGTGCAATGTTATTTCTGAGATCATCAAGAGACTTGCAAGATCTATTTTTATGCCCTAGAGATGATGGCTGCTATTTCTATAGAAATTATTGTTTGAATGAGAAGTGCTTAGAATGCAGTGGGTTGTCAAAGTTTGTTTCATGTTTTCATCAGGGCAGGGAACATGAGTTTGGAAATAATTATGTTGAGAAAAAAAGATATGATATAGTGAAATATACTATGAAGAGTGGAGGTGAAGGTTCTAGATGCAAATTAGTCTCAAGAGAAGTGAGTATTGCTGATTTTATTTTGGATTTTAAGGAAAATATTTTCTACAAGTATGCAAGGCACACCCATAGGTCTTAGTGGTTGGATCAATAGTTTAGGATGTGTAAGAACTCTTTCCTGATTAGCACTATTGTATTGGTGGTTGATTTTGCAAAGAACTATACATTGCAACCACAGAATGAGGTACAGTCTTAGTACTACAATTCAATCCAGATTGCTATTTTTGTTCACATTACATATAGACATGCTCCTGATAGTACAGAAGAGGACAGGAAGATAATCAAGGAGTATCATTTTTATATGAGCGATGATAGATCACACTCCTCCGAGTATGTACAATATTCTTTCAAGAATTTTTTTGAGTTCTTGCATGAGAAAGATATTGCAATTGACCGACATATAATATGGTTAGATAACTGTATGGGTCAATTCAAGAATGTGCGTATGTTTTATTGGTTGAGTAGAATGCATGTGGAGAGGCATATACCTCATATTTGGTGTTTTTTTGAGGCGGGGCATGGGAAGGGAGAGCATGATGGAGTAGGTGCATGTTTGAAGAGAGCTCTAGTTAAGGAGCAATTGAGGATTTTAGGTGCAAATTTCTCTGATGCACGTTCTATTGTTGATTAGTGTAGTTCAGCATTGTCACATGGAGGTACTCTTGATTCAGCAGTGAACAGATTCTTTTGGTTGGTTGAGGAGGGAACAGTGGGAGATAGATTGGATTGTCAAACAATTAAAGATTCTTCAAAGATGCATTAATTTCTCAGCTCAGATGCAAGTACATGGACCATTTGGACACGAGCGTTGGCTTGTTTTTGTCAGAGTTGTCTTCAGTGTGATTGGGATCAATGCGAGTCAAGTGAGTGGGTTGATACATGGGTTCCCCACTATCTAACTCCTTTATCTCAAACAATATCCTTGTCAAATGATGACATGGAAAGTTCACTTGAGTATGATCGTCTATCAGATCTTGTACAACCAGGACATGTTTTTGTAGTTGTTGCACCGCAAGGGAATGAAGAGAGATCAGAATATTGGTTGGCACGATGTGTACAGGGAAAACAAAAGCTAACACAACTAGTGACAGATGATGATGGGTTCACATATCCTACAAGTTCAGTTGTTGTTGTGGGAACTTGGTTGCGAACATACATGATTAGAAAGAATGGCATACCTGCATTTGAAGACTATGAGAGACACAAAACCATTATAATGTAGTCACACCTTATTATAGCTACAAATGTCAAGTTGTTGAAGCATCAAGCAAAACCGAAGACCAAAGAGCTATGGACAGTGACTACTGCTGATCATGAAGCAATACTGGATACTCTTAAACAAAGAGATGACCCTTCAGGAACACTTGAGTAGTAGGTCTTTAATGGTGCCTTATTTTTTTATCATGCATTTAATTTCAAACAATGATCATTAAACCTTAATGTTCAAGTTTGTTACGTGTATATTAAGGATGTGTTCAAAATGCAGGTCTATTGATGAACGTTTTTTTTTGGCAACACGGTTTTTGCATGCACATAGCGAGTACACTCGATATAATTGGAAGGGACGTATTTTTGCAACATGACTTATTATCATGCATGCGTAGGGTAATTATGCCTAACTAGACATGTCGGAGCTGATGGTTCATCATCGTGATGAGCTGAACGAGAAATTGGCCACGTGACAACATTCCATTGAGTGAGACTGACGATTTTTCGCCAACCGAAAAAATGCTGCCCTAATAAAACCGTAGGGAAAATTGAAAAAACAAGATAGGCTTTTGTAGGGACCCCTCTCGTGGCCCCATAGGTTCAAACAGATTGTTCACAGGTGACATAGATTCTGAGTTAGGGCCCATCAAAGTTTGACAATTTTGAGCACTTAGGGCGCTCAAGGGATGATGCGAGTAGGGTATGACCTTGAGCATTCGATCGAGTGCGGGGGAAAAACAAGAGCATGCGTAGGGTATTGTTCATTAAATGAATTGTATTGTTTATGAATTGTATTGTTCATTGAATGAATTTTATTGTATTGTTGATTAAATGAATTGTATTGTTCATTAAATAAATTGTATTGTATTGTTCATTAAATGAATTATATTGTTCATTATAAAAACAACACTTACGATGAAATGAAATGAATTGTATTGTTCATTAAATAGCCATTATTAACCATTGTTAATTATTGGAATGAAGATTAAAGATTTCCATGATAACACCACACATAGATGAGCAACAATTTATATAATCGAATATCAACTTCTATATATATAAAAATGTCGAATGATTACAAATGTATGTCCATACACAAATATGGCATAAACACCAACTGAAACAAAATGTATGTCTAAATACGTGAATGTATGTCCATATACAAAATATACATGCCAACTAGACATGTAAGCATCCAAAAACTATCTATAACATCCTAAGCTGCTAATGGATCATCAAAATCGATCCTCTTCGCCGCAGTGCTCGGCTCTGAAGGATCCTGCACAAGAAAAACAAACCACGATTAATATTAGTTATATTATATAATTCACATTCAAAAATTTAACATAAAAATGAACTATTTAATTGAACTATTCATGTTTACCTCATCTCCACATTTTCTCTTCAGCTTTGCAGGACTCTTGATGTATGTCTTCGGTAGAGGAGGTATGTTTTGAATATTCTCATAAACAACCTACATATGTTTAGAAACATGACATTGATACAAGTTAGCATATAATTGTCACTGATAATAACAAATTATATCTACTAATCAAAAAATAAAATAAACACACATCTACTCGAGGCATCTCTTCTTCTTCTTCAGGTATACTGGGTGTAGTCATCAAGGATGTGAAGCCAAGGATTCTCTGTATATATACACAACAAG
>NC_081406.1:30988620-31009620 GCF_030272615.1 Cryptomeria japonica | reverse complement strand
CTTGCTTGTATTCCCTCTCTAGTTACTAGGGAGATGAATGAGAAGCTTATGGGTCCTATTTTATTGGAAGAACTTGAGAGGATTCCTTTTCACATGAAGAAGGGGAAAGCCCCTAGATCAGATGGGTTTCCGATTGAGTTCTATCAATATTTTTGAGATATTATCAAATTGGATTTATTGGAGGTGGTCCAAGAGTCACAGAGGAATAAGAAGATGCTTTGGGCTTTGAATGCGACTTTCATTGCACTCATCCCCAAGTGTGATGGGGCTGACCGGTTAGGCCAGTTTCGTCCTATATCTCTCTAAAATGTGATTTATAAGATCATTTCTAAGTTGATAGCGGAAAGGTTGAAGAATTGGCTTTAGGGTGTCATTTCTGAGGAGCAGAGTGGGTTTGTGGAGGTTCGTCAAATCTTGGATGGCGTGGTCATTGCTACTGAGACCATTCATTCTATGGCAGCCTCCAAGGAAAAAACTATGTTTATCAAGCTAGATATGGAAAAGGCTTATGATAGAGTTCGTTGGTCCTTTCTCCATAGGATTCTTAGGGATTTTGGCTTTGCTGATGAATGGATTCAATGGGTAATGACTTGTATTTCATCTACCTCATTCTTTTTGCTATTTAATGGAGAACATACTAAGTTGTTTGGTGCATCTAGTGGTCTTCGTCAAGGGGACCCTCTTTTCACGTACTTATTCATTCTTTTACCTGAGGGTTTGGGGAGGTTGATTAAGTATAATGTGGGTTTGGGTATTATTCAAAGTTGGAGTTAGGGTGATGACATGCCTCCTCAGTCCCATTTGTAGTTTGTAGATGATACGACCCTGATGAGACTAGCTCGAATCAGAGAAGCTATAAATCTGCGTAAAGTCTTGGATGTTTATCTTGCTGCTTCGGGCTAGTTGATCAATGAGGATAAATCTTCCATTCTCTTCTTCAACACACCTGAAACTATTCAGATGCGGATTTCTCATATCTTGACATTCCAGGTTGGTTCCCTTCCCTTGACTTACCTAGATATTCCTATCTCTGCTGGGAATCCTCCCAGGAACTCTTGGCAAGGTATTCTTGACAAATTTTGCATGAAGGTTGAACATTGCACTCACAGATGGTTATCCTTTAAAAAAGAGTTCAACTGATCCAGTCGGTGGTTCAGGCTCTTTCGATTTATCGATGAATCCTCCAAGTGGCCCCAAAGTGGTTTGTGATGGGATTGGATTCTTTGGCAAGGCAATTCTTATGGGCAGGCAACCTATCTTCCTGTAAATCGGGTCTTGTCAAATGGGACTTGGTGTGTAGCCTAAAACAATCAGGTGGGCTTTGCTTAAGGCAGTCTACCTTATTTAGGGAAGCTTTGGCGGCAAAAGTATACTGGAGGTGGTGTGTTGAACAGGATTGAGGCTGGGCTAGGATTTTGTCTTACAAGTATATGCAGAGGATCTCGAAGGAAGAAATCCCAAGATATCCACTTGCGGGACAAGGCGCTGTGATTTGGAGTACTCTCAAGAAAGGGGTTGCTCTAATAAAAGGAATTTTTTGGATATGTAAGAGGGGACAAGAGGTGCTTTTCTTGTTTGATTCTTGGGATGGCTACCCCCCCATCATTGATCAGTTTCCTAACCTAGGGAATATTTACCTGAGGTTCTTGGAGGCAGGGTGGTCTAGAGTGAGTGAATTTAAGGTCATTTATTGGTGTAGGCAATTGGAGATGGTGTGGTGCAAGGTTCCTAATGAATGGCTGGTTGTTCGTATAGATGAAGATTGCATTGAGATGCATGGCATTTTGGTGAGAAGACACTGTAGTTCCCTTAAAGACAGGGATAGACTTGCTTGGTCCTTGAATCCTAAGGGTGTTTTTACTATTGCCACTAGGTACCAGGACCTATTGTCCTATAGATTGGAGGGGAGGGAGGTGCACTAGTGAAAATATGTTTGGAACAATTTCTCTTGGCCGAAGTGTAATTGTTTTTCTTGGACTTTGGCTTTGAATAGATGTCTAACCTAGGACAATGTTCAGAAGCATGGGTTCCTTGGGCCCTCCATTTGTGTTTTGTGTGGTAATGGAGAGGATGATTCTTCACACTTTTTCTTCAAATGCCCTTTCTTGCTGCTAATCTAGCATTACTGGTGGGGCATGTGGAAGCACCCTTGTGTTCACACGGATTCTTTGGTGGAGTCTTGGAGCAATTTGGGTAGGCCTCCTATTTTATCCTCTTTTCTCCAGACTGTCTGGCACATTGGGCCCATTTTTATACTTTGGCAGATCTAGCTAGAGAGGAATAGGAGGACCTTTAGGGGGGTCATGCTGTTAGTTTAACAAGTGTGGAATATAATCATTGGAATGATCCAGGAGACGGTGGAAGCTAAATGTGAGGTGAATTTTCCTTTGGATAGAGGAGAGGCTGATATTGTGAGTAGGTTAGATTTGGAGGAGATGTCTCATGTCTTATCTTGTGTCAGGAGAGGTAGACATGCCATGAAAAAGGTTCAAAGGGTGGGAAGGTGGATGCTCACTCAGGATGAGTCCATCAAGATTAACACCGATGGCTCCTCTAGGGGTAATTTGGGTCCTGCTAGGATTGGTGGTGTTGGTAGGGGTCGTATGGGGGATGTGGTTTTCTTCCTTTTAGTGCATAAAGGGAAGCAATCTAATAATTTTATGGAGGGATTGGCAATTTTCTATGCCCTGGAGCGTGTTTTTGAGTTGGGATGGCATAAGGTTATCTGCGAATCAGATTTGTAGATTATTGTTAACCTGTTGATTGAAAAAAAGGTGAGTGGGATTAATTAGCACCTAGCAGGGATTGTTCTCCAGATTTTGCAAATTAGTGCTATGATGGAAAAGGTGTCTTTCATCCACATTCATCATGAATGGAATAGAGCAGCTGATTGTTTAGCTAAGTGGGCCTCGAAACATGGTGATGATTGGAAAGTTGAGGTTTGGGAGAATCTTTCCCTGGATTATTGTCAGGACTTGCATAAGATCTTTGTTGATGATATGGATAGGCATGAAGCTGGTTGATCTTTGGTTAGGCTTGTTGTTCTCTTCTGGAGCTTTGAGGGTCTAGTTTTCTTATGTAATTCTTGATTCTGATTATTAATAAAGTTTTTGCCCCTTTATTTTAAAAAAAAAAACAATACTAATAATGATTAAAGGAATTAAAATGAGGAGAAAATTATTTTTATGCATTTACAATAATCTTCTTCTCAAATCACACTATTTTCTTGTTCATATACTATACTCCCATTGACATTAAATGTATAACCCTCATACCAAATCACAACTACAAAATTAGTAGATTTTTTTTTTTTCTTCATCTACGTATACTTCTCTCGATGTTAAATATAAAACCTCCTTCATGTAGTCACAATGGAAAAAAGACAGTCTATTATTAAAAGGACTTAACTTGCACTTTTGAAGAGTTTCATATTCTTAGAAGAAAATCTCAAAATTAAAATCTTTATATTAAAATAATATTAATAATATATAGAAGGTGTGATGATATACAAATGAGAAATGATTATCCAACCATCAAGATGTACCATAGCATTCATGACTAGATGTTACATAACTCAAATTTTGGATTTTCATTGATGAAAACTTTGTTATTCATTTGAAACGATGATACAATAAACTATAAATAATTCTCAATCATAATAAAAAAATCAAATATTATTTTTATCTTTTTTTAATTGTGGGGATTGCTGAAAGAAAAAACTAAGAAACTAACATTGTTGTTGACTTTCTCTACCTTATATTAATCAATGATTGCAATAGAGAAAGTCAAAGATTTTTTCATGGGTTGTCCAACTTCTTTAGAAATTTCATTAGAAATATTGGTATCGTAAATCTCACTCAACAAATTATAAGCCATAACAGCGTTCATTTAATTCAAAGGTGCACTGTAATTTCCCTAAAAAAATCAACGTGGACACGAAGGTATGCATGCAGTTTAGGCTCGGTGCTATCATATTTCTAGTATGACTGCATGAAGAAGGTTTTATATTTAATGTCGAGAGAAGTATAGGTAAATGAACAAAAATAAAACCTCCTTCATATTATCATTGCAAATGAACAACTTTAATAAATTATATGAATCTGGAAAAGTGTTAAGCAAGTTGGAAGTCAAATAAATAAATATACAATAGGGAATGACAATTTCATGAAATTTTCAAAGATCTATGCGTAACTCTGATTTCTAAATTTCATGTTCACTACAAGGAAGCTGATTACATTTCTTGCACATCACTCTTCCTCTAAATTCAAGGCAAAGATAAATACAGTGAACATTCAAGGAAGAGAGCGTTATTTTCAATTTGGCACATTCTACATATTTGTTCTTAGGGTTGCACATTTGAAAAAATGAGCTATCAAAATTAAAAAATAAATTCTAAAATTATTTGTGTAAAAAATAACAAATAAGATATAACAGAACAATTAATAATAAATTTATTGTCTATATTGGTATAGTATGATAGTTAAATTGTGGCATTGTTTTCACAAATAAGATTCGAATTTCATTTGAGTGTTATTATTGAACATTTCTATTAGAGATGAGGTACCCCATTTTTTACCTCACTAATTCATAAGTAGACCAATTACTAGAGAAACAATCACAATATCCATGCACCTGTTGCTATTAAAAAATTAATTTCCTCCAAACCACCATGAATATTTTTATAAGATTCGATTTTTTCTTTACATTGTTTCATAATCGAAGAATAAAATAAGATAATAATTTTCTTCATCGTTGTCATTATCCAACAATTCCCACCGTAATAACCATTTTCCCACATATTCATTCTTATTTATATTTTATAACATTGTTATTTATAAAATTCTTAAAACTAATTCATAAGAAAATTTTATTTATTTATTTTAATTTTCTTTTCTAGTAGACTTTATTTATCTAGAGCATTAGATAGATGAAGTGAGGAGTGGATGGATCGTGTGTGATACCAAAGACACTAAGTAGATTGTGTATGATAACCCCATTGATGAAAGTGGGTATGATCCTTGATGTTCCTCACAAATGTATCATTTAGGCTAGTTTATTTTTAGAAAAATACAAGCTTTGAATCATTAAAATAGAACATGATTCATTAATTGTTTGGATGAATGCATTCTCTACAAGGACTAACATGTCTCCAATAGAGTTATTCATCACTATCATGTAGAAAATAGGGGTTCTTAAGATTGCTAGCATGAAAAGTTGCTTGCCTTTTTTAATCAACACCTATAAAATTTGGGAGTCTCATACATAGCTACAAAATAATGCCTAATTGGGGAAAGTATATCCAATTTATCTTAGATCAATTCTAGATAAAATCAACACCCATAGAAATTGATGTTAGTGCAAGTTGAATCAGTGCCAATGTTTGATGTTAGTGCAAGTTGAATCAGTGCCAATGTGGGCTTGAATGATGCCACTATGGGAATAGAAAGATAAATTCATTTATTCAAGAATTAACATGAGTATTTTATTAGATCTTGAAGGGTTTAGATTCAAATTGTGATGATATAGCTATTTTTGTCAAAATGAATCTAATTCCCTTATAAAGAAAAATTAATAAATTCTCAATTTGGTGATGATATAAATATTTTTGTCAAAATGAATGAGAAATGTGTTGATACTGCAATGACATTTTTTATTATTTTTAGTGAAGCCTCAAGGGATAAAAAATCTAGTAGTACATCTACTATACTTAGATAGCATTATGAGCCACCTAAGTCGATTAAGAATAATAAAAAGTAGTGGGCTAGCCCAAACAATATGGTAAGGTATTTAGGTATCCATTTGTTGTTTCTCCATCCTTGAAATACATATGAGACAAGTTATATTTAAAGATTGAAAAGAAACATTTTTTTTTATAGTCACATCTCCTTTCTATTATTGAGAAGATTCAAGTTGTTTAGAGTTTGATTGTCTCTCATTCTATTAATTGTTTCTCTACTTATTTGTTTTCCAAATCTCACTTTGAGAAGATCTAAAAAAAATTATTATTTGATGGCAAAGATAAAAATAAGAGACATGCTATAATTTGGGTCTAGTGTTGTTTACCTAATTTTTTTAGAGAACTAGGTCTAGAGTATCTAAGGATCCAAGGTGTTAATTTGGTAGTCAAGTGGATTGTTAAGGCTTTTGAAGGTTTAAACTCCTTGAAGGTTCTAATTAGGAATAAACTGGCTATTTCAAAACCAGTGAATGGTAAATTATGAAAACCTGTTCATCTTCAATAATTACTTTTAGGTAAATTTTATATTATGGTTTCTGGGTTAGTTATGTTTAGCAATATTCAGAAGTCATAGAGAAATTTTTTTACTCAATTTGTAATGTTGATACCTTTCTTTAGGCTTCTAGCTCTTTTGTTGATTGTAGATCTATTTGGTGGAACTTGGAAAGGAATGATAAGCCCTTGGCTCTCACTCAAGGGCGTTTTGCAAAATCTTGGATCTCTATGGGGATCTCAACTTTTCAATATATTGTTTTAGAATGGTTCTTTAAAAAAAAGAGATCAATCAAAGAATGATTTTCATAATCCTAATACATAGAAGAGAACATATTCCATTTGTTTAAATAAATTCTCTAGTTAATGTGATGCATCAAATCTCTCAAACAAAGGAATCTTTAATTTGTTTGACAAGGTTTGTTAGAAGGATGGTAATTCTTTTAATCAAAACTTAGTGAATAAGCTATATTTTATGTTGAATGATACAAGGGATGTTTTTGATTGGTTAAATAAGTGTTGGAAGCTAGACTGACCCTAATTCGAAATGATCTTGTAGGTTCTCATATTTTGTCTATGTTGGTTGAGCCCAAGAAAACTTGTTTTAGCTGGCTACTTCTATTGAAAAGGTTGGTTGTTGATGGTAAGTTGCAACCCATTAGAATTTTGATTAGTGTCTATTTTTTTTGTGATGAACTGGAGACTTTTGAACATTAATTTTTTTAATGTGAATTTTATTTCTCTTTGGTCATTATTTCTTGGGAATCATCTTGGATGGAATAGAAAAGATAAATTCTCTTGGCTTGAATTTTTTTTGGTTATGTGCATGTTTTTTCCATGGTCTTAATATTTTTGGACTTGTTCTTACAAATGAGATTTTATGGTTTATCTAGAAAAAGGGAAACAAGGTCTTCCAAGGCAAAAGAAGGTGTCTTGATTAGTTTCATAAGGAAATCACTTATTTCAATGTTTTTTATAAGTTTAAAATTTTGAAGATCCCTAAAGAAGGACTCATAATCCTATAGTAGAAGTGTTTGACCATTGTTTACAAAAAGGAGATCTCATAAAATCCTTAAATCTCTAACTCCTCTTTTGTTGATTGTGCTCATTTCTAAAGTCTTTTAGAGAGGAACAACCTCAACAAAGAGGAATTGAAGATTTAAAATACTTTATGAAAAAAAAAATCCAAAATCCTATTAAAAGAGAAAAAATTAAAATCTTACAATAAAATTGAAAAAAAAAAACAATAAACAATAAAATAATCTAATCTTAATTTGATTTTTTAAATGAACAGATATCAAACTTTAATTTGATTTTAAATTCGACGCGCACAATTATTTTGAAAAAAATAAAGTGACCGTTACCGCTGTATTACCTTAAAATCTTGGGTGCATCCCCACGACGAAAAGGAGGAAAATCGAAAGTAAATTTGAAATTTGAAAAAGTCAAAATGGGTAACGAACGGTCGGGTGGAACTTTCATTCAAATTTCTGAACGACATCAATACAGTTGTACCAAGACACGGTCTGTTGCACCGACACAACTGCAAACAATGAAAGAATGCATTCAAGTGAGGGAAATCTGGAAGTATCCTTTCTCTCTTCCTTTAGTTCAGATCTAAGAATGTGAAGAAGGTGGAATTCCATTCCAACGTACCAAATCCTCTACGCGTCTCTATTTTTTTTAATGGAATGAAGAGCTTTCAAGGAAGGAGATTTACTCCACCCACACAAATCACCTTGACCAAGTTCAACAGAATGGCTATACCCACATTTTTCTCTCTTCCTTCTTTTGGATCTGATATTGTGAAGAAGGTGCAATACCATTCCACCGTAACAAATCCTCTACGCGTCTCTCATTTTTTAATGGATTGAAGAGCTTTCAAGGAAGGAGATTTGCTCCACACAAATTACCATAACCAAGTTCATGAGAATGATCATACCCACATTCATTTCTCTCTTCCTTCTTTGTGAAGACGGAGAAAAGTAGCTGCAATTGTATTCCAACGTAACAAATCCTCTGCATATTCATTTTTTTATATAATGAAAAGTTTTCAAGGAGGAGATTTGCTCCATCCACACAAATCACCATAGCTTGGAGGATACTCTCCCCCATGACCAGGTTGAGAAGCAAGATTAATTAGAAATGATGCTTGACGACCATTCTTTTCTCTTAACAATTAGAAAACCACCTACACGAACACGGCCATCCAAAGTGTTTACTCATAATCAAGCATGAAGGGACAACACAATTTCATTCGATTTAGTGGGTTCCTTCCAAGTTTTGGAGAAGAAAAATTGGTGAGATCTACTCTTCCGTTCTTAAAATGTCTTTACACCTTCAAAAGATAAATGGATCAACATGAAAAGTTGTATCGCACTACACATTTAGTTTTAATGTCATTGCAACGAAATAGCCATACATGTTATTTCGCTAGCTTGCAGAGTAGTCTTGGTAATTCTTTATAGATAGGCGTGACAAAAAGAAGTATAAATGGGAAAAAACCATGGAGATGATTAATGCAACATATTTAGTGATATAAGTATCTATATTAACAATTTATTTGACAATTGTGATGGGTCAATTGTGACGGGTTCGGGTCCTTTCTGTGCAAAAACAGTTTAATTTATTTAATTTTTATATTGACTTTGGTTATATAACTTTGTGTATAGTACACATTTTCATTTTTCCTTATTTAGAAATACAAAAGTTTCTCTCAATTAATATTTTACAATAGATTTTATTTACATTTCCATTATCATATATATCTATTCATGAATATTAACAATAATTTCAAATTTCAAATGTCATACTTCTTCATAACGTCTCAAAATAATTTTTTAACACACTCCATATAAATTAACAACCATCAAAACGTGTTCTAATAAAATTGATAACAGACCCAGAAAATAATATGAACAATATAAATAACGGTGAATTCATATATCCCTCAAAGAATAAGGACCAAGAAAACAAGTGCGGGATCACTATCTTCTTAAAATCAATGACAGAGAATCTCTGTGAAGAGAGAAAAACTACACAAAATGCCTTCAGTGAAGGGAAACATTTAAAAAATTGTCTTATATGAAATTGTCAAATGCTGTGTACGTAATATCTCCGTGTTTCTGCCTTCTATGGTGGGAGTTTCGTTCTCTTCTCAATCGAAGCGGTCAACTTAATCGTTCGCAGCGCTTCACCTGCAGAAATATTATCGACACTGTTAAGCAAATATAATTGGACACTCCTCATGGAAATATTATCAATACCGTCAGGCAAATATAACTGGCAACTCTTCATGGAAAACCCTTGTACGTTCATGGCATTCAACTGGAAATATAAATGAGACTATAGAAACTGAAGTAACAAATCAATTACTCGTGTAATTTGACATACTATACCTAACGCCTTTTCGTGCGGTGAATTTGGATCATGCGTTACAATAATTTTTCTCTGTTGGATATCCACATGAACGTTCACAACTCCAAGAGCAATGAGCGATGTCCTTATCTTCTGTTCATCCACAGAACGAGTAACTCCTTGAAACTTGAGAGTTGTTCTCTGCATGATGGCGTGCACTTATCGTCTGCAATTGGAATACCAAATGATAATGAATAGAACGCGGTTTGATGGTTAGTTGGAATGGGCCGAAAAAAATTGTTTGCCTTGAATGGTACATGGAGTTAAGATAGTTATATAGCCCAAGAGGAGTGTCATGCAAGAAACGGTGATCTCCTTGGTAGCAGCATGAAAATATGAGGAAAGCAGTAACGGTGAATAGAACGCGGTTTGGAAGTTTGAGGAGTGTCGTGCATGATACGATGATCACGGCCTTCGTAGCAGTAGACATGAAAGAATCGCGAAACCTGTATTTGAGATTGGCCTAATTACCTATGTCTGTGTAGCCCTCATGTTAACTGAGATAGTGTGTTATGTCTATGCATAAATTCTTAATCCCACTTTATTATTGTTATTAAGATTGACTTGAGTTAAGCGGTCATGGTAACTGAGATTGTGTGTTATGTCCTTTGCGTTACAATTACGTGCTAACAACTTCAGTCTACGCGCTGTAATTGTTTATTAGATATTCCGTTATTGACGCGGCAGTTGCTCATTACATTACTTATCTGCTTCATCACATCACAAAGTCTTTTCTACTTGTCTATTTCATCACATCACAAAGTCTGTCTTTCAATTGCTGACATCGAAGATTTGAAATCACATCACTTCCTCCATTCTCAGAAAATGTGTCTTCTTCACATTGCATCGTCCAACATTTACCATTGTGTAGTGCTTTCTCCCCACACTTCAGCGTTACATGAATAAGTTTTGGCCATTCCTTTTTGGCTCCTCTATCTACACAAGAGCTTGCTTATACTGGAATTTTTGGAGCTATAAACTTTTGTCAAGAACAAACAAACACCACGAGAACAATCTTGTTGGACAAAAGGGTAGTTGCAGAGGGTGTATATACAGTGTTACAAGTAACACCATGGTCATCATTTGTTTACAACTGAAGGATAATGAACACTTATATTGTAATAGTTATTTGTTTATAAGTAGTCTGTTATCAGAAAGGAGAAACGAAAACTGCAACCACAATGAGACTGTGATGAGAAATGGAATATTGAAAGGTTGTGATAAGAAATGGACTTTATATGTATGTTTTTTAAAAATTTGTGAAATATAATAACATTCATTTAAAAAATAAAATCATAATATACATATGTCTATTTTAATTTCCATTATATTATATAATAAAAACAAGTAAAAAAATTCTTTCAAAATTAAAAAATAAAAAATTCAAAACATTCTATTAGAATATTTAAATTTCATTCTTTTCTTTCAAAATAATTTATATAAAAAATGCCTCACATGCATGAGAAGAAGTATAATAAATTTGCAAGAAAAAGAAATAGTTAATATAATAGTTAACTGTGCCTAAACAACATAACTATGCCTTCAACCTGTGGATAACCTTTGTAGACCAATCTTTCCTTGTTTCTAGTGACTTTTTTATCTTCATTCAACTTGTTCCAAAACACCCACTTGGTTCCTATTACATTTTTGTCCATCGATCTAGGCACTAGTTCCAATGTCTGAGACTTTCTGATTCAACTCTTCTCCCATTGCTTCTATCTAACTCTAATGTTTACTAACTTCCACATAGGTCTTTGGCTCAACTTGAGATAGGAAACAATAATTTGCTTGTTCATTAGATTCTGCAAGTCTTCGTCTTGTGTGAACACCTTTACTTTTATCCCCAATGATTTGATCTTCTAAGTGATTCTTTTGCACATTTTTTGCTGGTGTTTTAGGAGCTAGTTCAAGTTCGTCTTCTTTTGTATTAGTCTCCTTTTTTGGATCAACTTTCCTTTTTGCAACAACTGACATAATTTCTATCTTAGTCTCTAGTTTAGATGAAATATCAATCTAATTCCATTCTTTAGAAACATTGACATTTGCACTTTCCACAATCTTTTGCAACCTCTTATTTGTAACACCAGTAAGACATTGTTTGTATAACATCACCAAACTATTCCTTTATCTTCTCTTGTATCAAAGATGCTCTATTTTTCATTTTCATGAATGTGTCCACTTTGAAAATTAGGGAAAAATAATTTATTCATTAGAAAATTAATACAAAAATTAGACATAAAGTACATGGTGTTCGCTAATTTTTCACCATTTATAAACTTTTATATACTTAAAAAAAATTAATATTTTAGTGGGGGCAACCTAGATGCTATGTTATATTTTTTTTATAACAATAAGAGAACTCTGTGTGCTCCGGACCACATTTGACCACCTTAATCTCCATGAATTTGAAAATAAATTACTAGCTTAGAAAGTACATTTATGACACTACAACTCTTTTTCTTGTCACATTTTCTAATTTTGAGCATTGTTATCTTCAATTTCTCATGCAATCTTATCTTTTCATGATTTTGAAAAAATGAATGCTACTTAAGAACCCATTGTGGTCTCTCATTTTCATTAGTTTCATAATTCTTCTCTAAAAAAATCTTCTTAAAAATGTCAAGTACCATTGAAGATAATTTCTTACTGCTTATGTGATCAAATGTGTCCCTATGGTCTCTAATTTGGAATTTGACATGGCCACAACATAGAATCTCTATTGTAATATATCCTTGGAACATAAATGAAAGGGTATCTAAAAAGAAAAAATTTTGTGGTCTCCTCCAAGTAAAAACTACTACTATAGGTTTAACTTCAATAGAGTAGTTGAAAGTAACTCAAGGCCTACAAGAGAAGGAAGGGTCTTAAGAGATACAAAGGGTAAGATGAGTTTATGTTAAAGTTATAGTAGCATATAATTCCTTCAAGATGGCTAATCAATTGAAGGTTCAAAACTTAATGGTCAAAGAGATTCTTTAAATATTATAATTGTCTTCTTAGGAGGACTTCCCTAGTTGGTCTATAGTAATCATCACAAATGATTGGGTGACCATTTTCAATAAGTCAAAAATAATTAGAATCAAATGGGTGTCTAGAGAGGTTAATATTGTGGCTAGGTATCTACCAAATAAAGTTGTGTCTAAGAACTGATTATCCATGATGATAAGAACCCCCTTTCTAAAGTATATTAAAACTTTATGCATAAATGATACCAATAATCATGTCAGCAAAAAGGAATTATAAATAGGAGAATGGTTTTACTTTGTAATCATGATGGATAGGATTAACACTAGATGGAATATTATCAACATAATAAAAGGTTATGGAGATATGAATACTAAAGTGTAACTCTATTTTTCTTAATTTTATATTATTTCTATTTTAAATAGACATTTAAAGGGAGATTCAATGGAAGCTACCACTACTATGATTTGGTGGACCTAGTTGGTTCAGGAAACAAAGAAAAATGTTTATATCATCAATGCTGATAGAAAAATAATCCAACCATTTTTGTACCTTCATGGAAAAGGTAAATAATCATGACATGTCTCTTATTGTGAATTTTATCTAGACCTAGGATAATAGAAAGGTGGTGGAGAAGGGGTTGAAATTTTTTATTTCTAAAGAATTGGTAGTTGTGATGTGTGGTCTTTTAATGGAAGGAGTTAAATTGGAAGAAGATGAGATAATGATAAGAGAAGTTATGTCACCTTTCTTGAACAAGAACATAGAGTCTAGTAAATTACATTGGAGAAATACAAGAAACTCCCTCAAGAAACCTTCAGATGGAATACTAACTCCTTAATGATTTTAGAAGTGATAAGCCCATTTCTTTCCCTTTTATTTGTAATAGAACCATCTATAAAAGAATGTTAAAAATTGTTTATAGCTATTCACCTACATCATGGGTTAATGCTTTTGATTTTCAGCCATGTTAAAAAGATAAATCCCTCTATTGTTTGGTCCTTTCATAAAAAAGAGATAAGAAAATGAGGTTGGTAGAGATTATTTTTTCTTCACTTTCGAAGATATAGAGGAGAAGATAGTGGCTGAAACATTAATAGTTTCAGTACTTATTCAATGTTGAACTCCCAAAGTTTCCCTAACATCAAGAAAAAGGCATTATTAAAGAAACTAACGAGGATAGTAAGAGAATAAGTGAAAAACAGAAGAATGTGAACTAAGTGTTGGAAAAACAGTCAATACACCTCAAGAAAGGAATGACACCCTTTAGATTCTGGGAGAAAGGAATGGCTAAAGCCTTCCCTAAACTAGTCATGGGTGCTCCTTTCCCAAAAGGGTTGTTGTCATGGAGAGGTAGATCAAAATAGGGTGGGATGATGAGGAGACAAGGATTGTTGTGATGAAGAAAGAAAATATATCAATTAAACAAAATTTCAACAAGTACATGGAACATTCAGTGTAGAGAATATAAAAAATATTCATAATTGAAGATAAGAAAGTAGAAAGCCAATATCAATAAGGGGAAGAGGAGCACTATGGATATTAGCCATAATAGTAGGATCAAAAGTACAAAGAGGAAAAGAGAGGAGGTGAACAAGAAGACCCAAGATGTTCAAGGAATTGATAATCATTTCCATACAATAGATTTGGAGGCTATTGATACACTTAAAAAGTGTAAATTTTGATGTGCTAATCTTGTGTTTCTTCTTTGAGCTAAGCTCTATTAGTTTTCTTTTCTATTATTAGTTGTTTTAAATAGAACTTGATTGTAGGACAATCGTAGTTTTGCTAACATTTTGTTGTTCATAAGGTTTTCAAGGGCTCTTTCAAAACCTTCTTTTACCTATTTTATCAGAAATATAATTTATGTTATTTTTATTTGATTTTTTAAAAATTATCGAAAAAATTGTTCTAATGAAAAACGAGACTTAAATTTGAAATTTGAAAAAGCAAAATTTGGTAACGAACACTCGGGTGGAACTTTCATCCGAATTTCTTAATGACATGAAGGCAGACACGTTCTAATTTTTAAACGGCCTTAAATACAAGATTGTGAAGAGGCTGCAATTCTATTCCAACGTAACAAATCCTCTACGCGTCTCTCAAATTTTTAATTGAATGAAGAGCTTTCAAGGAAGGAGATTTGCTCCATCCACACAAATCACCATAGCTTGGAGGATACTCTTTCTACCAATTGTTTCTCTTTACATGGCCGACTTATAAAACTAGATCAAAAAAGAAATCTCTGTCAAACGTTGGAAATGCTGAATGATTTATCCGTGAGCAAATGTATTAACATGAATAGCATAAAGGATTGCAAAAGTATTAACATGAATAGCATAAAGGATTGCAAAAGTATTAACATGAATAGTTTGAGTAAATGTATTAACATGAATAGTCTGAGTAAAAGTATTAACATGAATAGTCTGAGTAAATGTATTTGCGTTTGGAAATAAAAATCTGTCAACGCGTTTTGAAGTTATTGCAACGAAATAGCCATGCATGCACCAGTGCTCTTTCGCTAGCTTGCAAATTAAAGCAGTCAACGCGTTTTGGAAAAGCTAAACAAATACATTAGAATCAATTATGCTAGATTATAACAGATGATTGAGGCAACTTTTAATGAGTTAACTAATTTATAATAAGAAAATGGGGGGCAACCATAGATAATGTATAGTTCTAGAAAGGTGTATTTAGGGACCATTTCTAGCCCTAGTCAATTTTAAAAAACCTAACCTTAATTTTATATAGTGTTCGGGAAGGAATATCATATATTAAAAACTAAAACAATTCTTAAGCTTGTTTAGCAAGTTCAAATTTTATTTTAAATTTAATTTAAGAAAGAAAATTCATAGTATTTCTATGGATTAAATCAAGGGATACGTGAATGACTCTCTTAAAAAGACTTGAGGACATGGATTTTCTGGTATTTTTGTTAGTGGGAGATCTTGACAAAAGAAAATAAAATTAATTGTGTGAAATATACAAATAAATAACTTATTTAAGTTATGAATGTTTGACAGTCAAATATTTACGTAATCAATATATTGTTGTTATATCTTATATTTTCTAACCTGTTGTGTTTAATAAATAATTTTATCACACTTATCTTGTCAAGGTCTTGTATAGACTAGTCACTATTTGATATTTACTAAAAATGTATTGTGTTCTTTGGTAAGTTGCACTAGCTATTCTTATTTCTAAGATCTAGTGGGAGAGAGATAGGAGGATTTTTAGAAGGGAGAGAAATGAAATTAATTATGTCATTAGTAACATTGAGAATTCAGTCTCAGTTTTTCAGAGCTTACACTTCAAAACACAAGAACTTAGAAGCCACTCTCTTCTCTAATCCTGTTTATGCCCTCCATTGGCTTATGCTCTACCATCCGCTTACACAGAAGACAGAGAAAGTAAATTTCAAGGAGAGCCTATGAAAGGGCCCAAAATATTTTTATGTGGGCTTCAAATTCAATGACTCCCAAGCACAACAAGAGCATGATGATGATGAAGGTGTTGGGGGAAACAATCCCCAAAACTAGCTGGAGGTATTTTGGTATTGTCTATGCATAAAAGCCTCTTCAAGGTTTTTTTGGTTTTGTTGATAATAGATACACTAACCTCTCCCTATGTGTGAACTTGGGATTTTTTGTTGTTCTCTATTCAATTCTAGGTTTTCTTCTAATTTTAGATATTACATAAGTTAGTTATTTGTAGATTGAGTGTGGTTCTCTATTATCTCCAATTTTGTGGTTCTTTCAGTTAGTTATGGATTTTGTTGGTAGATTGAGCACTACTCTTTGACATACCATTTTGTATGAGATTTGTGTATGGGTTGGTGTAGATCGAGCCATGCTCCCTACTTCTTCCATTTCATGGGTTTTTTGGTTAGGTGTCTAAGCTAAGTAGATAGGGTTCATAGATGGAGCAATGCTCTATGTGTTTCTTCTATTTTTTTATTCTTTTGTGTCCCAAAAAATAAATAAATGTGATTAAACTTTTGAATCAAAATACATACATATTTGTGATGCTATAAGAAGCATTATGCCTAATTAAAGACATATACACTCTTTTGTAATACCCTTGTCATATTTTGTAAGATGCTAGGCCCTCTCTTTTCTTCATGAACACTCACAACCAATCTCAAGATTCTAAGCCTCCTCTTTTCTTTAGTGATGCAAATGTTTCCAAGTCCCCTCTTTTCTTCAGGAACTTAAATAATTTCCTTAAGTTATTTAATTAGCTAACTATTTCTTCCAAATTAAATAAAATTCTCAAATTTATTTAATCTAATTTTTCGTTTAGTTCTCAATTCTAAAATCTCAAATTTTAATTTTATCTCATGTGCATGATTTTGGATATTTTCAAAAAACCAATCTTAAATCAATTTTAAATCCTAATTTAGATTAAAAGAAATTTCATGCTAACTTCTTATTGCACGTGCCTATTTCTAACTTACACTCACCTATGAGTTCCATCTTTTTTGAATAATTAATTTATTCAATTAATTCATTTAATTTATTTAATCACCTCTCTAACTATCAATCAATCAACTTTTTAGCTCACTTTAGTTTTACCTCTCAATTAATTCTCTCCAATTTCTATAAATTTAGCATCAACCTCCCTTTGTCATCAACCACCATCTTTGAATTCTTGTGTTATCATATTGCAGGTTATGAAACACGACTCTAAGAACCAAAAGTACACAAGGCAGAGAAGAGAAATAGGAGATTTTATGTAATCAATGATTGATTGTGTTTGATTAAATTGATTTTGTTATTCAATTGTTGATTTGCATATTTCTTATTGTGCTTACAAATTGATTTAATTGGATTTTGGTTTTGGTAGTTGACTTGCTAAATCTGATTACTTATGTCACAATTCTCTCGTAAACAACCATTATCTATTTCCCCATTTTTTTGTGTTTCTTTATTCTCTACGTGTTTCAGATTTCACAATCCCCACACTTCAATGCTACATGAGGTTAAAAAAGTTTTCACCCTTCCTTTTGGCTCCTCTATCTACACACGAGGTTGCTTATTGTTATTTGTTGTCCATATGAGAATTTACACTATGTAAAAATCCTACACTCAGATCCTTTGGCCCTTAGAAACTATCTTAGGCATTTTTATGGTTGACCATGGACTATTTCATATTTGTGTGATAGATGGTAAAGATATCTCTAAATAACACAAAAATATTAATGTTATTATTCAAAGTTGTTTGTACATAGTATTTTATATGTTATCAAATTATTATAAAGTTTCAATCGTAAAGAACCAAGAGATGGGGAGTGAAGTCAAAAATATCATAAACTAATGGTTAGACTATAATTTATAGTATCCCAAATGAATGTTGGTGGAGGAATAACACTTTTTGGAGGCTCTCTTTTTCTTCACTCTCTAGTCGAGCTTAATCGCTATTGTGTTGCAGACTGTTGGGTTTGGATTTTCTCGCACAATGGGAGGGGATAGAAACTTCTTGTAACCCACAATGGTGTATGAGAAGTGGCATAATAAGGACATTGTTTGGAAGGAGCTCTTTGTTTGTGGTTTGATAGGGTATTTGGGTCGAATACCCTCGTCATTGATTCCTTTGTACAGGGATGGAGGGATGGTGTGCTCTATGTCTTCATTATTCAGCTAGAAGTTAATGAGGATCTAGTCCAGCCAAGATATCCAATACCTTGATTGAAGGGACCAAGTTCTACAAGGAAAAAAAATGTGCCACTGAAGCTTTTGATTATTTCCTCACATCGAAGGAGAGGGAGAAAATGAGGAAGAACACAGATGATGGTTGGGATATAACTTCGCTCCCTAAACCCTGGAAAGTGATTTCAGAGGTCATCATGCGATACCTCACTTTGGATGGTAAATTTTGTAGTCTTTGCAGTTACCATTTTGTCATTTTGAATCATTTTTAGCACAACAAGTGTATCTCTTTGCCCTTTTACCTGGTGGCCTCCCTAAATCATATTATTTGGGCTCATGCAAAGAGGGTTTCATCTCGTGTTCTTCATGAGGGATTGATCCTTTTGATCATAGAATATGCTAAAGGCCTTCATGTGGATAGGAACCCTAAGACTAAGTAATCTTTCATTTTCCTGCATTGGTAAATGTAATCTTTTGTGGCCGACCCAGATATGTTCCAGAGGGTATATATATTGAACTATATAACCATTTGTGGGACATAGGAAGTAGAAATCAGAATAAGGATTGAGATTGGTAATTAGTGATCCGGTTGAATCTGAAAGTCTCTGTTGGATTGTGTTTGGCTTGTAGCATGCATGTAACTGGTTAACTGCCAGATATTCTAAGATGATCGTATAATGATAATTGGTTAGCTATAGGAAGTTATAAGGCAATCACATGATCTATTTCTGAAATCTTGCTATGTTTTATTGTTGCTTTCATTATGTTACTCTTGCTGTATACGCCAATTAATTCTCTTTTGAGGGTTTTACTGGTTATGGTTGCACCAAGTGGTATCAGAGCTGGTTATGAAATGGTTAGTGAAAGAGTTGTTTGTGAACCTTGAGGTATTCCTTTGGGTTGAATAGATCACTGAGGAGAGGCAATTGGAACCGGTACTCAGATAGTCGAGTTGAGATAGTTCACCAAAGCAGAAGAGGAGATGCCACCTAAAAGGACAAACTCCTGAAGGGTAGGGCAGATGATGGAGGACTTCAAGAATGAAGTGAGGAGCAAAATCCAGAATGCATTGGCTAGTTTGTGGAGGAACCCTGAATCTGAGGATGAGTATGAAGAAGCTGGTGAGGGAGCTTGAAGCGAAAGAGGCTGAAGGACTGGAAGACGGAAGAGAGGAAATATTCCTGAGTGTAGTGGCCCAAGCGAATAAGGTTCATAAAGTGGAAGTTTCAAACTTTTCCAGAACACTAAACATAGAGGATCTGATTGATTGGATAAGAGAGTTGGAGGATTACTTTGAGTTTGAAGATGTCAATGATCCATAGAGAGTTTGGTTGGCACAAACCATTTTGAAAGGGCATGCTGCCTTATGGTGGAAAGAATTATAGAAAGATAGAGTGTATAATGGTGAATGAAGATCACCCAGTGGAGACAAATGGTTGGAAGATTGAAGGCCAAGTTCATATGGGGAGACTATGAGTTGGAACTGTTCAAGAAGTTGAAGAGCCTGAAATAGAGAAAAATGACTCTGAAAGAGTACATTGAGGAATTCTAAAAGGTGATGATTAGATCTGGACATAGAGAGATGGATAGAGAAAAGGTGGTGAGGTACATAAATGGACTTGCATTTAATATTCAGGATGAGATGATTATGTTGAGGTTTTCCATAGTTCAAGAAGCTTACTAGTATACTTTGAAGGCTGAGGAAAAGATAAGAAGAAGATAGCCGAATAACCCTAGAGGGAAGGAAAGATTCAAGAACAAATGAGTACAGAGAAGCAAAATGTTGAGGAAGAATCAAAACCTAAGTGGATTAAAGAAACAAAATAGAAAACATAGAGGAAAGGAAGTGAGAGTACCGATAGAGAATTTCCTGGTAAATATTTCAAGTGTGGAGAAACCGGATATAGATCTTATGAATGCAAGCAAGGAATGGCAAGAATTTGTGTGGCAAATGAGGAACCGGAAGGTGGAGTTACTAGAACTGACTGTATACCAGAGCAAGGAAAATTCCTTATGTTCAAAAGAGTCATGATGGAGAAGAGTAGTGAGGATACCGAATCTACTCAGAGAAAGAGTCTTTTCCAGACTATGTGCAAATTAGTGGCAAGTGTTGCAAGGTTATTGTGGATAGTGGAAGTACTGATAATTTGGTATCTGAAGAGATGGTAGTGAAGCTTGGATTGAAGAGGCTTGAGCATCCCTATCCTTACAACGTAAGTTAATTACAAAATGATCAGAAGATAGAAGTAAAGGAACATTGTTTGGTGAATTTCAATATTGGGCCTTTTAGGGATGAGGTTTATGATTGTAGAAGAAACCTAATCACTATTGAGAAAGATGGGCAGAAGTTCACATTGACTTCTTTGAAGGAGAAAGAGAAGAAAGTGAAGAATCAAAGTCTTGAGAAAATTTGTAGTACTAAGAAACCAGTTGCAGAGGTAATACTGGAAGATGGCATGAGTTTGCAGAAAGATCTGATAGATAAACCTGATGGACAGATGGAATTGGATGAAAGAAAGCTTATGGTAACAAATCAGATGAATTATTGTGGTAGAAACAAATCAGAGTTGTAGAAGAAAGAGAGCAATAAACAAAGACAATGTGTAGATCTAAAGCAAAGGAGGAGAAACAAAGAGAGTCATGGGCTAGAGAAGGCGGTTGAGATCCTGGAGGAGCTAAAGAAGAGGTTTGCAGATAAGGAGGATGTTTGGATCGGAAATGAGCATGGGCTCTTTATCTTGA
>NC_081406.1:30968120-30988120 GCF_030272615.1 Cryptomeria japonica | reverse complement strand
TGTCATGTTTCTAAACATATGTAGGTTGTTTATGAGAATATTCAAAACATACCTCCTCTACCGAAGACATACATCAAGAGTCCTGCAAAGCTGAAGAGAAAATGTGGAGATGAGGTAAACATGAATAGTTCAATTAAATAGTTCATTTTTATGTTAAATTTTTGAATGTGAATTATATAATATAACTAATATTAATCGTGGTTTGTTTTTCTTGTGCAGGATCCTTCAGAGCCGAGCACTACGGCGAAGAGGATCGATTTTGATGATCCATTAGCAGCTTAGGATGTTATAGATAGTTTTTGGATGCTTACATGTCTAGTTGGCATGTATATTTTGTATATGGTCATACATTCACGTATTTAGACATACATTTTGTTTCAGTTGGTGTTTATGCCATATTTGTGTATGGACATACATTTGTAATCATTCGACATTTTTATATATACAGAAGTTGATATTCGATTATATAAATTGTTGCTCATCTATGTGTGGTGTTATCATGGAAATATTTAATCTTCATTCCAATAATTAACAATGGTTAATAATGGCTATTTAATGAACAATACAATTCATTTCATTTCATCGTAAGTGTTGTTTTTATAATGAACAATATAATTCATTTAATGAACAATACAATACAATTTATTTAATGAACAATACAATTCATTTAATCAACAATACAATAAAATTCATTCAATGAACAATACAATTCATAAACAATACAATTCATTTAATGAACAATACCCTACGCATGCTCTTGTTTTGCCCCCGCACTCGATCGAATGCTCAAGGTCATACCCTACTCGCATCGTCCCTTGAGCGCCCTAAGTGCTCAAAATTGTCAAACTTTGATGGGCCCTAACTCAGAATCTATGTCACCTGTGAACAATCTGTTTGAACCTATGGGGCCACGAGAGGGGTCCCTACAAAAGCCTATCTTATTTTTTCAATTTTCCCTACGGTTTTATTAGGGCAGCATTTTTTCGGTTGGCGAAAAATCGTCAGTCTCACTCAATGGAATGTTGTCACGTGGCCAATTTCTCGTTCAGCTCATCACGATGATGAACCATCAGCTCCGACATGTCTAGTTAGGCATAATTACCCTACGCATGCATGATAATAAGTCGTGTTGCAAAAATACGTCCCTTCCAATTATATCGAGTGTACTCGCTATGTGCATGCAAAAACCGTGTTGCCAAAAAAAAACGTTCATCAATAGACCTGCATTTTGAACACATCCTTAATATACACGTAACAAACTTGAACATTAAGGTTTAATGATCATTGTTTGAAATTAAATGCATGATAAAAAAATAAGGCACCATTAAAGACCTACTACTCAAGTGTTCCTGAAGGGTCATCTCTTTGTTTAAGAGTATCCAGTATTGCTTCATGATCAGCAGTAGTCACTGTCCATAGCTCTTTGGTCTTCGGTTTTGCTTGATGCTTCAACAACTTGACATTTGTAGCTATAATAAGGTGTGACTACATTATAATGGTTTTGTGTCTCTCATAGTCTTCAAATGCAGGTATGCCATTCTTTCTAATCATGTATGTTCGCAACCAAGTTCCCACAACAACAACTGAACTTGTAGGATATGTGAACCCATCATCATCTGTCACTAGTTGTGTTAGCTTTTGTTTTCCCTGTACACATCGTGCCAACCAATATTCTGATCTCTCTTCATTCCCTTGCGGTGCAACAACTACAAAAACATGTCCTGGTTGTACAAGATCTGATAGACGATCATACTCAAGTGAACTTTCCATGTCATCATTTGACAAGGATATTGTTTGAGATAAAGGAGTTAGATAGTGGGGAACCCATGTATCAACCCACTCACTTGACTCGCATTGATCCCAATCACACTGAAGACAACTCTGACAAAAACAAGCCAACGCTCGTGTCCAAATGGTCCATGTACTTGCATCTGAGCTGAGAAATTAATGCATCTTTGAAGAATCTTTAATTGTTTGACAATCCAATCTATCTCCCACTGTTCCCTCCTCAACCAACCAAAAGAATCTGTTCACTGCTGAATCAAGAGTACCTCCATGTGACAATGCTGAACTACACTAATCAACAATAGAATGTGCATCAGAGAAATTTGCACCTAAAATCCTCAATTGCTCCTTAACTAGAGCTCTCTTCAAACATGCACCTACTCCATCATGCTCTCCCTTCCCATGCCCCGCCTCAAAAAAACACCAAATATGAGGTATATGCCTCTCCACATGCATTCTACTCAACCAATAAAACATACGCACATTCTTGAATTGACCCATACAGTTATCTAACCATATTATATGTCGGTCAATTGCAATATCTTTCTCATGCAAGAACTCAAAAAAATTCTTGAAAGAATATTGTACATACTCGGAGGAGTGTGATCTATCATCGCTCATATAAAAATGATACTCCTTGATTATCTTCTTGTCCTCTTCTGTACTATCAGGAGCATGTCTATATGTAATGTGAACAAAAATAGCAATCTGGACTGAATTGTAGTACTAAGACTGTACCTCATTCTGTGGTTGCAATGTATAGTTCTTTGCAAAATCAACCACCAATACAATAGTGCTAATCAGGAAAGAGTTCTTACACATCCTAAACTATTGATCCAACCACTAAGACCTATGGGTGTGCCTTGCATACTTGTAGAAAATATTTTCCTTAAAATCCAAAATAAAATCAGCAATACTCACTTCTCTTGAGACTAATTCGCATCTAGAACCTTCACCTCCACTCTTCATAGTATATTTCACTATATCATATCTTTTTTTCTCAACATAATTATTTCCAAACTCATGTTCCCTGCCCTGATGAAAACATGAAACAAACTTTGACAACCCACTACATTCTGAGCACTTCTCATTCAAACAATAATTTCTATAGAAATAGTAGCCATCATCTCTAGGGCATAAAAATAGATCTTGCAAGTCTCTTGATGATCTCAGAAATAACATTGCACCACACTCCTACAACATCTCATTAGTATGCATCGTAGAACGAATATGACATAAAAGTTCATGGTACATTGAAAACTCCACATGGTACTTGCAACAACAGGTATTGCGAATCTTAAGAGGAACACAATAAAATGGTTTCAAAGATTCAAAGGCCCTTTGTGATATTTGCAAAGTTGGATGTAATTCACAAAAATTTTTGTACAACATTGTTTGGCTTGATTCCAAGAAATGTTTGGGATGCGGTGTGCGGTCTCAGTTGTCGATTCTTAATTTCAAAACATCCTTTACATTGGGTGACACTCTAGAATTAGAGTGCCAAAATTGTTGAATCTCTTCCTTCACATTGTTAGTCAACTTTCTATCAACACGTGGAAGCCTCCCACCAAATGCCCATGTATCTTGTTGAAGTGGATCGTCAAGTCTTTGTCTTCGTGCAAGTGCTCTATCCAAAGTTTTACGGTTTATGTTAAAATCAACATAAGTTTGTCTCATTTGATGAGCCTTCCTCAATTGATGGCTTACTAAGGAGGTTGTAATCACTCTTCGAGCGGCTCTCTTATCTTTTTCTTTGGTATTCTTTCCAATAGAATTGAGAGCGTCAAATAGATTTTTTGCAATAATAGAATTTCTCTCCGTTTTCTTGTTCATACAAATCTTCAATTTGTTTAGCAATGGTCTCATCTTTATCATCTTTAGCAATTGAACAAAGAGTTGGCATTGCTTGGTCAATGTCTTCTTGCTAAAATTTTGGTTGAAAAGTTTTGTAGCCCACAACTGAATGGTTCTTGTTGACCTCTTGCCTTCAAGATTCACAATAATGTTCTCATCGATTTCAAATAACCATTTTGGGGTTCTTGAAGGTCTTGGATTTGGAATTTGTCTTTCATCCATGAGAGGGTCTTCATTTCTAAAGTAATTAGGTGTTACGTATGGTTCACTTGGTGAGGCAATTCCACCTTCAATGTTAAAGTTTTCCACATTTTCACCTCGTATGTCAAAATTTTCCACATGTTGAGCATTTTCATTATCACTTTCAACATTTTCAAAATTTTCAATATTTTCACTTTCAAAATCCACATTTTCATTTTCAATAACTTGTGGCACATTTTCCACATTTTGAGCATTTTCATTATCACTTTCAACATTTTCAAAATTTTCAATATTTTCACTTTCAAAATCTACATTTTCATTTTCAATAACTTGTGGCACATTTTCCACATGTTGAGCATTTTCATTATCACTTTCAACATTTTCAATATTTTCACTTTCAAAATCTACATTTTCATTTTCAATAACCTGTGGCACATTTTCCACATGTTGAGCATTTTCATTATCACTTTCAACATTTTCAATATTTTCACTTTCAAAATCTACATTTTCATTTTCAATAACTTGTGGCACATTTTCAATTTCAATTTCCTCTTCAGTTGAAGTAACATTAGCAATATTTAACATACCTTGTCTTCTCCTCCTTTGACATTCTCTATCTCTTTCTCTATACACTTCAACTTGGTAATTTGAAAGTTTTCTTTTGCATTTAGACTTTCGACGACTACTACTCCAAATTTCCCTCCACACATATGCTCCTTCGTGATTGACAATGTAAGTTTTCACTTTAAGAATCTCCCAAAAGCACTAATTTGTCTCTAGCTATCTACAACCCCATGATCGTCGATAGAAAACATAGGACCCAGACTATCGGCCCTTGGAATCAACAGAATGGCCCACAAACCCTTTTTTTTTTTGGTTTTTAGTACCAAAATTGGATATCCGATAAAATTCGATATCCGATAAAATCTGATATCCGATTTTAGTACAAAAATATGTGGTCCCCCAAAAAAATTCCCGTTGCCGCCATTTATGAACTAAACTGCCACATGGCAAAAATCTGATATTCGATTAAATCGGATATCGGATTTTATTGGTCATATTTTAAAGAGAGAGAGAGGAGGAGGAGAGGGAGAGAGGGAGAGAGAGAGAGAGAGGAGGAGAGGGAGAGAGGGAGAGAGAGAGAGGGAGAGAGAGGAGGAGAGGGAGAGGGAGAGAGAGAGAGAGGAGGAGAGGGAGAGAGGGAGAGAGAGAGAGAGAGAGAGGAGGAGAGGGAGAGAGAGAGATAGAGAGAGAGAGGAGGAGAGGGAGAGAGGGAGAGAGAGAGAGGAGAGGGAGAGAGGGAGAGAGAGAGGAGGAGAGGGAGAGAGGGAGAGAGAGAGAGGAGGAGAGGGAGAGAGGGAGAGAGAGAGAGAGGAGGAGGAGAGGGAGAGAGGGAGAGAGAGAGAGAGAGAGAGAGAGAGAGAGAGGAGGAGAGGGAGAGAGGGAGAGAGAGAGATAGAGAGAAAGGAGGAGAGGGACAGAGGGACAGAGAGAGAGAGAGAGAGAGAGGAGGAGAGGAAGAGACAGAGAGAGAGAGGAGGAGAGGGAGAGAGGGAGAGAGAGAGAGGGAGAGGGGGAGAGAGAGAGAGAGAGGAGGAGAGGGAGAGAGGGAGAGAGAGAGAGATAGAGAGAGAGAGAGGAGGAGAAGGAGAGAGGGAGAGAGAGAGAGAGAGAGAGAGAGAGAGAGGAGGAGAGGGAGACAAAGAGAGAGAGAGAGGAGGAGAGGGAGAGAGGGAGAGAGGGAGACACAATATGACCCGTAACGACATGATTTTGTGTCTTAAGGGGTCCGATGGTGTCGTTAGGGGTCATATGGTGTCCATAGGGGTCATATGGTGTCCCATGAACCCTTATGACCTCTTAGGACACCATATGACCCCTAATGACACCATATTGGGTTGCTTTGGGTCATATTGTGTTGTTAGGGGTAATATTGTGTCTTAAGGGGTCCTATGGTGTCCCAAGACACCATATGACCCCTATGGACACCATCTGACCCCTAACGACACCATAGGACCCCTTAAGACACCAAATCACGTCGCTAGGGGTCATATTGTGTCCTACGACCCTGAACGACACAATATGATCCCTAACAACATGATTCGGTGTCTTAAGGGGTCCTATGGTGTGGTTAGGGGTCATATGGTGTCCATAGGGGTCATATAGTGCCTTGGGACACCATAGGACCCCTTAAGACACAATATTACCCCTAACGACACAATATGACCCAAAGCGACCCAATATGGTATCATTAGGGGTCATATGGTGTCCTAAGAGGTCATAAGGGTTCATGGGACACCATATGACCCCTATGGACACCATATGACCCCTAACGACACCATAGGACCCCTTAAGACACCAAATAATATCGTTAGGGATCTTATTGTGTCGTACGGGGTCGTAGGACACAATATGACCCCTAACGACATGATTTGGTGTCTTAAGGGCTCATATGGTGTTGATAGGGGTTATATGGCATCTCAAGGGGTCATATGGTGTTGATAGGGGTCATATGGTGTCGTTAGGGGTCATATGGTGTCTTGGGACACCATAGGACCCCTTAAGACACAATATGACCCCTAACGACACAATATGACCCAAAGCAACCCAATATGGTGTCATTAGGGATCATATGGTGTCCTAAGAGGTCATAAGGGTTCATGGGACACCATATGATCCCTATGGACACCATATGACCCCTAACGACACCATCAGACCCCTTAAGACACCAAATCATGTCTTTAGGGGTCATATTGTGTCCTACAACCCCGTAAGACATAATATGACCCCTAATGTTATGATTTGGTGTCTTAAGGGGTGCTATGGTGTCGTTAGGGATCATATGGTGTCTTGTGACACCATAGACCCCTTAAGACACCAAATTGTGTCGTTAGGAGTCATATTGTGTCCTATGACCCCGTAAGACACAATATGACCCCTAATGACATGATTTGGTGTCTTAAGGGGTCCTATGGTGTCGTTAGCGGTCATATGGTGTCCATAGGCATCATATGGTGTCTTGGGACACCATAGGACCCCTTAGGAAACAATATGACCCCTAACGACATGATTTGGTGTCTTAAGGGGTCCGATGGTGTTGTTAGGGGTCATATGGTGTCCATAGGGGTCATATGGTGTCCCATGAACCCTTATGACCTCTTAGGACACCATATGACCCCTAATGACACCATATTGGGTCGCTTTGGGTCATATTGTTTCCTAAGGGGTCATATTGTGTCTTAAAGGGTCCTATGGTGTCCCAAGACACCATACGACCCCTATGGACACCATATGACCCCTAACGACACCATAGGACCCCTTAAGACACCAAATCATGTCGTTAGGGGTCATATTGTGTCCTACAACCCCGTACAACACAATATGATCCCTAACGACATGATTTGGTGTCTTAAGGGGTCCTATGGTGTCGTTAGGGGTCCTATGGTGTCGTTAGGGGTCATATGGTGTCTTGGGACACCATAGGACCACTTAAGACATAATATGACCCCTAACGACACAATATGACCCAAAGCAACCCAATATGGTGTCATTAGGAGTCATATGGTGTCTTAAGGGCCCCTATGGACACCATATGACCCCTAACAACACCATAGGAACCCTTAAGACACCGAATCATATTGTTAGGGATCATATTGTGTCGTAGGACACAATATGACCCCTAACGACATGATTTGGTGTCTTATGGGGTCCTATGGTGTCCATAGGGGTCATATGGTGTCTTGGGACACCATAGGATCCCTTAAGACACAATATGACCCCTAATGACACAATATGACCCCTAATGACACAATATGACCCCTAATGACACAATATGACCCAAAGCGACCCAATATGGTGTCATTAGGGGTCATATGCTATCTTAAGGGGTCCTATGGTGTCCCAAGACACCATATGACCCCTATGGACACCATATGATGCCTAACAACACCATATGACCCCTTAAGACACCAAATCATATCGTTAGGGATCATATTGTGTCGTATAGGGTTGTAGGACACAATATGACCCCTAACGACATGATTTGGTGTCTTAAGGGGTCCTATGGTGTCGTTAGGGGTCATATGGTGTCCATAGGGGTCATATAGTGTCTTGTGACACCATAGGACCCCTTAAGACACAATATGACCCCTAACGACACAATATGACCCAAAGTGACCCAATATGGGGTCATTAGGGGTCATATGGTGTCTTAAGGGGTTCTATGGTGTCCCTAGACACCATATGACCCCTATGGACACCATATGACCCCTAACGACACCATAGGACCCCTTAAGACACCAAATAATATCGTTAGGGATCATATTGTGTCGTATGGGGTCGTAGGACACAATATGACCCCTAACGACATGATTTGGTGTCTTAAGGGGTCATATGGTGTTGTTAGGGGTCATATGGTGTCCATAGGGGTCATATGGTGTCTTGGGACACCATAGGACCCCTAACGACACAATATGACCCCTAACGACACAATATGACCCAAAGCAACCCAATATGGTGTCATTAGGGGTCATATGGTGTCCTAAGAGGTCATAAGGGTTCATGGGACACCATATGACCCCTAATGACACCATTGGACCCCTTAAGACACCAAATCATGTCGTTAGGGGTCATATTTTGTCCTACGACCCCGTAAGACACAATATGACCCCTAATGTTATGATTTGGTGTCTTAAGGGGTCCTATGGTGTCGTTAGGGATCATATGGTGTCTTGTGACACCATAAGACCCCTTAAGACACCAAATCATGTCGTTAGGGGTCATATTGTGTCCTACGACCCCATAAGACACAATATGACCCCTATGGACACCATATGACCCCTAACGACACCATCAGTCCCCTTAAGACACCAAATCATGTCGTTAGGGGTCATATTGTGTCCTAAGGGGTCCTATGGTGTCCCAAGACACCATATGACCCCTATGGACACCATATGACTCCTAACGACACCATAGGACCCCTTAAGACACCAAATCATTTCGTTAGGGGTCATATTGTGTCCTACGACCCTGTAAGACATAATATGACCCCTAACGACATGATTTGGTGTCTTAAGGGGTCATATGGTGTTGTTAGGGGTCATATGGTGTCCATAGGGGTCATATGGTGTCTTGGGACACCATTGGACCCCTGAGGACACAATATGACCCCTAACGACATGATTTGGTTTCTTAAGGGGTCCGATGGTGTCGTTAGGGGTCATATGGTGTCCATAGGGGTCATATGGTGTCCCATGAACCCTTATGACCTCTTAGGACACCATATGACCCCTAATGACACCATATTGGGTCGCTTTGGGTTATATTGTGTCCTAAGGGGTTATATTGTGTCCTAAGGGGTCCTATGGTGTCCCAAGACACCATATGACCCCTACGGACACCATATGACCCCTAACGACACCATAGGACCCCTTAAGACACCAAATCATGTTTTTAGGGGTCATATGGTGTCCTAAGGGGTCATAGACCACAATATGACCCCTTAGGACATAATATGACCCAAAGCGACCCAATATGGTGTCATTAGGGGTCATATGTTGTCTTGAGAGGTCATAAGGGTTCATGGGACACCATATCACATAACTATCATTAGGGGTCATAGTTATGGGCCGTAAGACACAATATGACCCCTAATGACATGATTTGGTGTCTTAAGGGGTCCTATGGTGTCCCAAGACACCATATGACCCCTAACGACACCATAGGTCCCCTTAAGACACCAAATTGTGTCGTTAGGGGTCATATGGTCTCTCTTTCTCACTCTCTCTCTCTCTCCTTCCTTCTCTCTCTCTCTCTCTGTCTCCCTCTCTCTCTGTCTCCCTCTCCTCCTCTCTCTCTCTCTCTCCCTCCCTCTCTCTGTCTCCCTCTCCTCTCTCTCTCTCTTTCTCTCTCCCTCTCTCCCTCTCCTCCCTCTCTCTCTCTCTCCCTCTCTCCCTCTCCTCCTCTCTCTCTCCCTCTCCCTCTCTCCCCCCTCTCTCTCTCCCTCTCTCTCTCTCCCTCTCCCTCTCTCCCCCTCTCTCTCTCTCTCTCTCTCTCTCTATCCCTCTCTCTCTCTCTCTCTCTCTCTCTCTCTCTCTCTCTCTCTCTCTCTCTCTCTCTCTCTCTCTCTCTCTTTCTCCCTCTCTCCCTCTCCTTCTCTCCCTCTCCTTCTCTCCCTCTTTAAAATATGAATAATAAAATCTGATATCCAATTTAATCGGATATCAGATTTCTGCCATGTGGTAGTTTACTTCATAAATGGCGGCAAAGGGAAATTCATCGGGGACCGCAAATTTTTGTACAAAAATCAGATATCGAATAAAATCCGATATTTGATTTTATCCAATATCCGATTTTTGTAATCAAATTTTTAAATTTCAAATTTCGGCTCGGGAATGCTTTGGTATTAGGCTTGGAAGTTACAAGCTTGGAAAGTCAACTGAAAAAACATGTTTTTCAGTATTCCTTGGTTTTCCAGACTTTACACTGGTGGCTGACGACTTTTTTTGTAGCCTAAATTGATAAAACGAAAAGGGTTTTTTAAGGACGTTCCCAGCTTTCCAACAATATAAGGCTTGTCTTATTTTGACTTTAGTAAATAATTATTATTTATTTTCTAATTGAATTCTGACAATAGTCTTGATTGATATACTGATTGAAAAACACTCATAACTTTCAAACGGTATAACATTTTTTGAAACCGAAACATGCGTCACATCCTATGATTCATCTACTATAGGGAAAAATAAAAAAAAATTAAATTTCATAAGGTTTTGACCAAGTTAAGGTGGTTAGATGTAGGAGTTTCTGAATTTCTGAAAAGCTGTAGTAAAAAAATCATAAATAATTATTTAATTCATAAATTTTTTTTAAAAAATATGTGTCACATCCGAACATGAGTCTAATACTTATATGATAAATATTATAAAAAAATATTAAGATTTGATTTTGATTAGGGTGGTCAGACATACGTCTACTTCTTATTTTTTTCCTGAAATTTTAGTACCACTGCATTGAAATTTGAAATTTTCATCAAATATGATTTTTTTTTCCAAAAAACAACTAGTAGCTTAGAAACTACATTCAATTTTCTATATATTCTCTTCTTACATATTTTAAAAATAATGTTCACAACTTATTCAAATTTTCATGTCAAGTTCCATAACTCTAATTTTTCTGAAATTTCATTGCCACTTAAGGGCCTGTTTTGGCACACCATGATCCTGCACATACCCTGCTGATGAGTATCTTTTTCAACATCATCAATTCTCCCCTCCAACAACTAGAGTCTTCTTCTCCTTGTGAAGAAGAGACCTTTATTTTGGTCCAACACATCAAACAATTCTGAGTTTGAGAGGTCGAGAAAGTACTATGCAAATACTTTCTCCCTAATCTCTTGTTCCTTTTCAATGGCAATGCACCATTTATTATCTAATGCTTTAAATAAAGAATCTGGTATCTGAGATTTAATCTCTGATGGTGACCGGTCATTTTCACACAAATAAATGATGATTTCCTGTAATACTTCTTCCTTTTCCTCATCACTAAAATAATCAAAATAATCTACTAAATCATGAAGCAATTTTCTCTTAATATTCTTAACTGTCCTTTGAAAATGTGTCAAAGGTTTGTATGAGGAGATGTCAATATTTACCGGTGCAGATGCTACTGATTCATTCTTCTTCATTTTCTTTGTTTGTCTGGCCTTCTTTGGCTTTTCATCAGACTCGGTCTCTTCAGAGTCTAGTTCATTTGTCTTCATCTTCCTTTTTCTTTCAAAGACTTTTGCTGGTGTTACCTCTGGTTGCTTCTTTGTAGGTGACTGCTTGGTCACTCTTGGAGTTGCAGTGGTACCTGGTGTCGATGCTCCAGGCACTGCTTTGGCTTTCTTTGCTGCCAGTTCTTTACCTTTCTTAACTGATGGTTCTTCAGCTGGTGCAATCCTATCCAAGTAGGTTCTGATCCTTTTAGCCTTTGGATCAAGAGGCGAAGCAATAAGGGTTGAGGCATACCCTTCCAGCATATCATACATAACTTCATAGCCCATTGGCTCCACTTCCTCCATTCTCGGTTGAACAACCTCCATTAAGCATTTGTCCACCTAAATGGTGAAATAGATGTCATCTTCATATTTCTTAACTATATCACCTGATATCCTTACCCTTTGACTCATCTTTCTTCTGAACTCATCAAAATATTTGTTCAGTACTTTAGGGTAACCGGTTCCAATGGCTTGTATGCTTTCCTTGATCTACTTGGTTACGAGTTGGTCAGGAGACCACTGGACATCTCCTACTCCAGGAAAGTAGCTTGGAAATAGAAGAACAACCCTATCAGTAGTTGTCCAAACTTAAACCTCAGTGCATTGTCCTATTTGATCGCCTTTAGATTCAACAAGAGTTGCCTCTGCATACCGGTGCATAAGTCAAAAGATGCATCCTCTTTAATAATCCAGTAAGCGGCATTTACCGCTGCAACAGACATATAATTAATCCTGCTGGCTGAAAATGTTTTGTAGCCTATCACCATGTAGGCGTATTTCACCAAATCATCCTTGATAGGATTAACTATCATACCCCATGAGTCACTTGTTGAACCGGTGAGCTTGGCCATTTCAGTTTTGCTTATCGTTCTTAGGGCTGGCACTTCCCCTATGTTGCAAAAACTAGTGACTGCATGAACTGGCTGAGGCCTAATATCATGCATCCACTCTAGGTACATCTTGTCACCATGGACTCTGCTCAAAATGATCCTGATGTGATCCTCCATAAAATCTTCTAGAAAGTATACTGCATTATGGAGTTTCTTCTTCTCTAGGATACTAAACTCCAGTTTGATCTTTTTGTCCTTGCCACAAAATAAACCTAACTGGGTGTGAATAGCTAAAGACCCTAGGTTTTCTATTTTGCAATCAATATAATTAGAAATTCCTTCTTCAACTATGACTCCAGCCGAAACTTGTGATAAGGCATTATATTTGGACTTCCTCTGAATAAAACTTTCCGACTCAATGGATGTACTAGAACTAGTATGAGATGCGGAAGCCATTGTTGAGTATTTTCAAGAACACGAAAAATACCTTTACAACACGAATTTAGGGCTTCCTGATTCTGCTTCACTCCACTCTCCGTCGGTTGCCAAATCACCGCTTTGTGTTCTCCATGGCTGCTTGCAAACTGGATTTGAATCTCCTTCAAGATTTATCAATTTCTTGAAATCTTAGCTCAAATCGCCTTTTCTTCGCTCTGCACTTGAAAACTTTTCTTCACTCAAAAATAGATAGTGAGAAATGATTTGAAATATTCTTTTATACATGTCTCTCACCTACCACCATTAATGCTCCTCTATTAGGGCAAAAACCCTAATTTGCCTCCTTTACCGTTTCCAGTCTTCTACCAAGCGATAGATATCATGTACCAGTTGAGGTCTTTTACTGGTGTAACCAGGGGTTCACAATCATTTCGCTATTTGCTCCCCCTAAGCTTCTTTGGAGCTTAGTTTGCCAGTTCTGATATTTCCACACTAGGTGCAGAAACCGGTTCCTCTTCCAACATTGTTGGTTTCTTCCTCCAGGTTTTGTTCATGTCCGCTTGAACTTTTTCAACAACAACTTCTCCTTTCTAAGTGACCAGTATATCATCGGATATACTCTTTCTGCTTCTGTAGAATCTTGCAATGTGACCTAGTTTGTTGCAGTGATAACAAACCAATCTAGGTGCTCTCCAAGGTCCATTGTTCATATTTCCATTCTTCCTTCTGCATGTAGCCGCATTTTGTCCATGTCCATGACAAATCCAACAATTTTCTCTCCATCTGGTTACCGGTTGATAACCATTGTTGCTTGACCGATAATTATAGGCAACAAACCGATTAGGGTTCTGGTTTACAAAAGATTCCGGACTAGCTCCTTGCGTCCTCTGAGGATATCTTCCGGTAATGTTCATGATAGACCTGCATTCAGATGCTCTGTGCCCAAACTTGTTGCATGCATAACAATGACCATTGAACCTATTGGATCTAGGTACATTGTTGATAAAATATGGAAAATTATTGTAGGCTTTTCTCCTACATACATTGGCAGTGTGTCCTTCTTTAAGACAGTTAAAGCAAACAGGTTTGAATTTTTGCTTACTGTTTCCTTTGAGTACCAATTGCTTCTTTGATGTTTCATCATTTGTTCTTGAGGATTCTCCTTCCTCATGTCTAGAGAAACCAAGACCATTGGTATTCTTTGCCGGTCTAGATGACTCAAGCTTTTTCTCTAGCTTGACAATACTTTTGCCAAACTTAGCAAGTATTTCCTTTGACTCAGAGAGTTCTTTGGAAATAGCAGTATTTGTCTCCATTAGACTTGCATTTTCAGAGACAGCTATGTTCAGTTCACCTTGCATGTCTTCCTTTTCCATCCCGCTCTCATGAAGGCGAGCAGTAAGTGCACTAATCTCTTGTTTCAACTTGGAGATCTCATGATCTCTATCCTTTATCCGATCTTAATCTTTCCTACGGTTCTCAAGCTCTTGACTAAACTAGATAGTCAGTCCTTCCAACTCCTTTCTCAGATTGGAGTTTGAATCATTCAGCTTATTCACTTCTACAATCATGGCTTCCATATTAGCTTCATCTTCATAACTACTTTTAGATAGCTCCATCAACTTTTCTGCATGTTCTCTCCTTTTTCCTTGAGATGCCTTGTATTTGACCAGAAGATCATCATAGGCTTGCTCAGACTTAGTGAGCCGTTGAGTAAGTTCCCTTAAAGTGTATTCCCCCATATCTCTTTCCAAGTGGTTAAACTTATAGAAAGGTAGGCTCTGATACCAATTGATGATTACTAAGAGGGAGGGGGGTGAATTAGTATGCCAAAAATCTCTATACTTAAACACTTACACAGTCTGAAGATAAACCGGTAAAACAGTCTAACAGACAGACTGGTTATCACTCATGCAAACCAAAATGCAAATAAAGCATTCACCCACAAAAGCAATACAACCATAACACAAGATAATTGATGTGGAAACCCAACTGGGAAAAACCACGGTCAGAGGGAACTCACAAGTCACTATCTGTAGAATAGAAACCAGACCAGTTAAGGTCTTACAATGTTCTTCACCAGAATAGATCCTATTAGGAATCTCAATCTCTGTTAGGAGATAAGTCCGATTAAAGACTACCTTGTTAGAGGATTTCAGATTCACAGAAGTGAACCACCTTGTTAGAGAATTTTACAAAGGCTTTGAGGCCTACCCGGTTAAGGGCTACATACTTGTCAAAGATGTGAGTAATCAACAAGTGTTTGATCTATCTTATAGCACAAACTACTTGATTAGATCCAGTATAGTTCACTGCTAATGCACTCCAGCATTACTTCAATCTTCTCTATCTCTTTCTATTTTACAACTCGATCTTCTCAGATAAGATCGCTCTTCAACAACTCAACTACCGCCTTAAACTCTAGCCACAACATCAACCCTTTCAACAACAGTTTCAACAACTCAAAACCGTAGACATGATGTCCTTTTAAAGGAATCTGATTTCATGTCGGTCCAATAGGATTACATTACAATTTCCTAGGTTCAATGAATCTAGACATACTTAATAACACGACACAAAAAACACCGTCAGTGTGTTGGCACCATCAATCAATCAGTGGGTTGGTAACTCATCACAAAATGCCAATTGGTAACTCATCACAGAGTATTACTGGTTCATACAAAATACCGGTTGCCAGTTTGATAAAAATGAAGACTGGTAAGAATGTGTTATGCTACTTTTCTCCCTTGTACCGGTTGAGATCTACGAACCGCTTGGGGTTGTCATGCCGCTTCAGACCGGGAAACACATTCTGCAAAATCATTAGTCTAAAGACTAGAATACAACATACCAGTTGGAACAAATACCGGTTGAGCTCTAGCTCATACATATAAAGGGGTTCTTAGTACAAGTGTGTGTCCATCATTAACAATCACAACATAAACATAAAAGATGCCAAAAATCTCCCCCTTTGGCATTGATGGCAACACTTAGGAAAATAAAATTTTGACATCTAAGTGTTTTACAACAAAAACTTGCCATTAACAAAATTGCAGCCCCTAAGCATATACACTATCCCTTAATCCATGTGATTGTAGCAAGTCCTTCTCCATAGAAAGTTAAAACTAGTAATGGAAAATCTTTCAAAGGTGGTGTAGCCATAATCGGTAAAACTCTCAAAAGAGAATTAATTAGCTTATGTAGCAAGAGTAACACAATGAAAGCAAAAAGAAAACATAGCAAGATTTTAGAAACATATCATGTGATTTCCTTAGAACTTCCGACAACCAACCGGTTATCATCATACAATCATCTTATAACATTCAGTACTTAACCGATTACATGCAAGCTACAAGCCATATACAATCCAATCGGGATTCTTAGAATCAACCGGATCACTAATTACTAATCTCAATTCTTATTCTAATTTCTACTTCCCCTATCCCATAAATGATTACATAGTTCCATATATATACCCTCCGGAACATATTTAGGTCGGCCACAAAATATTACATTTACCAATGTAGGAAAATGAAACGTGTAACTAGGTTGGCCCTAAGAATGAAATAAATCCTTCTAAAAAATAAAAACGAAGAAGATAGGATCAGTAGGAAGGTCAACCACATGCCCAATAACATCGAACAAGACCCCAAATAGATCCACATGCCAAGAACCACTTCGATAATGAAGGAAAGTTAACTGGTAAGCACAAGAACTATCCCAGAACCTAGAAACAGTTAATCGGGAGTGATAACTAGCTGGAAAAGAATCCAAAAGGACCAAGAATCTGGAATTAAGCACATGAAATAACCTGGAAACTAAAAATAGGGTCTACAATGAAAAACAACCAACTACCAGTACCTATCGGTAAGAACACATAAAACTGCACATTGAACTGAACAAGAACTAAACTGAAAGGAAATACTTTTGGTTGATGCAAGATTGCTGAAAGACCGGGGATGCTCCTACATTAGACACCCAATGTAGAAAGAGATGTTCCATGAGATGCAACTCATGAACATCTAAAAGGATTCAAGATAAAGAGCCCATGCTCATTTCCGATCCAAACATCCTCCTTATCTGCAAACCTCTTCTTTAGCTCCTCCAGGATCTCAACCGCCTTCTCTAGCCCATGACTCTCTTTGTTTCTCCTCCTTTGCTTTAGATCTACACATTGTCTTTGTTTATTGCTCTCTTTCTTCTACAACTCTGATTTGTTTCTACCACAATAATTCATCTGATTTGTTACCATAAGCTTTCTTTCATCCAATTCCATCTGTCCATCAGGTTTATCTATCAGATCTTTCTGCAAACTCATGCCATCTTCCAGTATTACCTCTGCAACTGGTTTCTTAGTACTACAAATTTTCTCAAGACTTTGATTCTTCACTTTCTTCTCTTTCTCCTTCAAAGAAGTCAATGTGAACTTCTGCCCATCTTTCTCAATAGTGATTAGGTTTCTTCTACAATCATAAACCTCATCCCTAAAAGGCCCAATATTGAAATTCACCAAACAATGTTCCTTTACTTCTATCTTCTGATCATTTTGTAATTAACTTACGTTGTAAGGATAGGGATGCTCAAGCCTCTTCAATCCAAGCTTCACTACCATCTCTTCAGATACCAAATTATCAGTACTTCCACTATCCACAATAACCTTGCAACACTTGCCACTAATTTGCACATAGTCTGGAAAAGACTCTTTCTCTGAGTAGATTCGGTATCCTCACTACTCTTCTCCATCATGACTCTTTTGAACATAAGGAATTTTCCTTGCTCTGGTATACAGTCAGTTCTAGTAACTCCACCTTCCGGTTCCTCATTTGCCACACAAATTCTTGCCATTCCTTGCTTGCATTCATAAGATCTATATCCGGTTTCTCCACACTTGAAATATTTACCAGGAAATTCTCTATCGGTACTCTCACTTCCTTTCCTCTATGTTTTCTATTTTGTTTCTTTAATCCACTTAGGTTTTGATTCTTCCTCAACATTTTGCTTCTCTGTACTCATTTGTTCTTGAATCTTTCCTTCCCTCTAGGGTTATTCGGCTATCTTCTTCTTATCTTTTCCTCAGCCTTCAAAGTATACTAGTAAGCTTCTTGAACTATGGAAAACCTCAACATAATCATCTCATCCTGAATATTAAATGCAAGTCCATTTACGTACCTCACCACCTTTTCTCTATCCATCTCTCTATGTCCAGATCTAATCATCACCTTTTAGAATTCCTCAATGTACTCTTTCAGAGTCATTTTTCTCTATTTCAGGCTCTTCAGCTTCTTGAACAGTTCCAACTCATAGTCTCCCCATATGAACTTGGCCTTCAATCTTCCAACCATTTGTCTCCACTGGGTGATCTTCATTCACCATTATACACTCTATCTTTCTATAATTCTTTCCACCATAAGGCAGCATGCCCTTTCAAAATGGTTTGTGCCAACCAAACTCTCTATGGATCATTGACATCTTCAAACTCAAAGTAATCCTCCAACTCTCTTATCCAATCAATCAGATCCTCTATGTTTAGTGTTCTGGAAAAGTTTGAAACTTCCACTTTATGAACCTTATTCGCTTGGGCCACTACACTCAGGAATATTTCCTCTCTTCCGTCTTCCAGTCCTTCAGCCTCTTTTGCTTCAAGCTCCCTCACCAGCTTCTTCATACTCATCCTCAGATTCAGGGTTCCTCCACAAACTAGCCAATGCATTCTGGATTTTGCTCCTCACTTCATTCTTGAAGTCCTCCATCATCTGCCCTACCCTTCAGGAGTTTGTCCTTTTAGGTGGCATCTCCTCTTCTGCTTTGGTGAACTATCTCAACTCGACTATCTGAGTACCGGTTTCAATTGCCTCTCCTCAGTGATCTATTCAACCCAAAGGAATACCTCAAGGTTCACAAACAACTCTTTCACTAACCATTTCATAACCAGCTCTGATACCACTTGGTGCAACCATAACCAGTAAAACCCTCAAAAGAGAATTAATTGGCGTATACAGCAAGAGTAACATAATGAAAGCAACAATAAAACATAGCAAGATTTCAGAAATAGATCATGTGATTGCCTTATAACTTCCTATAGCTAACCAATTATCATTATACGATCATCTTAGAATATCTGGCAGTTAACCAGTTACATGCATGCTACAAGCCAAATACAATCCAACTGAGACTTTCAGATTCAACCGGATCACTAATTACCAATCTCAATCCTTATTCTGATTTCTACTTCCTATGTCCCACAAATGGTTATATAGTTCAATATATATACCCTCTGGAACATATCTGGGTCGGCCACAAAAGATTACATTTACCAATGCAAGAAAATGAAAGATTACTTAGTCTTAGGGTTCCTATCCACATGAAGGCCTTTAGCATATTCTATGATCAAAAGGATCAATCCCTCATGAAGAACACGAGATGAAACCCTCTTTGCATGAGCCCAAATAATATGATTTAGGGAGGCCACCAGGTAAAAGGGCAAAGAGATACACTTGTTGTGCTAAAAATGATTCAAAATGACAAAATGGTAACTGCAAAGACTACAAAATTTACCATCCAAAGTGAGGTATCGCATGATGACCTCTGAAATCACTTTCCAGGGTTTAGGGAGCGAAGTTATATCCCAACCATCATCTGTGTTCTTCCTCATTTTCTCCCTCTCCTTCGATGTGAGGAAATAATCAAAAGCTTCAGTGGCACATTTTTTTTCCTTGTAGAACTTGGTCCCTTCAATCAAGGTATTGGATATCTTGGCTGGACTAGATCCTCATTAACTTCTAGCTGAATAATGAAGACATAGAGCACACCATCCCTCCATCCCTGTACAAAGGAATCAATGACGAGGGTATTCGACCCAAATACCCTATCAACCCACAAACAAAGAGCTCCTTCCAAACAACGTCCTTATTATGCCACTTCTCATACACCATTGTGGGTTACAAGAAGTTTCTATCCCCTCCCATTGTGTGAGAAAATCCAAACCCAACAGTCTGCAACACAATAGCGATTAAGCTCGACTAGAGAGTGAAGAAAAAGAGAGCCTCCAAAAAGTGTTATTCCTCCACCAACATTCATTTGGGATACTATAAATTATAGTCTAACCATTAGTTTATGATATTTTTGACTTCACT